>NW_015505509.1:824195-869195 GCF_001515645.1 Sinocyclocheilus grahami
ATTCTCCGCAGGGTTATCTCCCTCCACTCTGAAGGTCTACGTGGCGGCCTTAGCTGCTTACCACGCCCTTCTGGGTGGTCAATCATTGGGAAGACACCCACTTGTCACTTGTTTCCTCCATGGAATCCTGAGGCTGAGGCCGGTACAGCACAGCAAGGTGTCCTCATGTGACCTGGCTGTGGTTCTGGAGGGCTTATGCAATGCCCCCTTTGAACCCATAGAAGAAGTTTCGGTCAAGTTGCTCAGGCTCAAGACCATCTTTCTTCTCGCTATGTCCTCACTAAAAAAGATCGGGGATCTTCAGGCACTTTCTGTTTCGTGCCTGGAATTTGCTCCAGGCATGGTTAGGGCATTCCTTTACCCGAGGGCCGGGTATGTCCCTAAGGTGCCCACTTCTTCACCAGGGCCCATAGTACTTCAGGCATTCTGTCCTCCTCTGTACCAGGAAGTAGGCCAAGAAAGGCTTAATCTGCTCTGTCCAGTTCGAGCACTGGACGCTTACGCACACAGAGCTGCCCCGTGGCGTAAGGCAGATCAGCTTTTTGTTTGCTTTGGTACGCCAAAGAAAGGATCTCCGGCGACCAAGCAGACTATGAGTAGGTGGGTGGTCGAGGCCATCTCACTAGCTTACGAGTCCTCTGGCCTCCCGTCGCCTATGGGGGTCAGAGCGCACTCGACCAGGTGTATGGCGGCCTCCAAGGCTTTCAGCTTGGGTGTGGCTTTGCAGGACATTTGTGCTGCGGTGGGCAGGTCCTCTCCGCACACTTTTGTCTGCTTTTACAACCTAGACCTGGCATCTACCCCAGGTTCCCAAGTTCTCTCTTCGTGATGTGCTCGTAAGATACACACACAGGCAGGGACTTGGTAGTATGGCGCAGTGGGTATTCTCATTCCCAAAGCGAATCTCGACGCAGCTCGAGTTCCTGAAGGGGAACGTCTCTAGGTTACATATGTAACCATGGTTCCCCGAGGGAACGAGACGCTGCGTCTCTTTGCCATACTCCCTGCATCCCTGCAGGCGCTACTTCATCGAAGCTGGTTTGCGCTCTGCCGGATGCGCTTTTATGCTTTCTGGTGCTTACGTCACCCCGCTCGTGACGTCTCGCTGCTCCATTGGACTGATTTGACAAGTGCTTCAGAACGCGGTCACGCAAGGGCGTTCCCAAAGCGAATCTCGACGCAGCGTCTCGTTCCCTCGGGGAACCATGCTTACATACGTAACCTAGAGACGTTTTTCTTAACAAGCTTTCCCTTCCTTGTATAAATATATACCTCTGCTGGTACTGGTTACCCAGGTGAAAAAATTACACTTTCATAAAGTGCTCTATTTTACTTAATATACTAAAAATGATTCTTTAGTACTTCTTAAGATAAACTTAAGATCATCTAAGTGTACTCAACTGTGCTATTTTGGGACACTGCTAAAATGTGTTTTTAACATACTCTCTTTGCATTTAAAAACGTATTTAGACACCACTTGCAATACACTTGAGTGTACTAGTGTATGAAAGATGGTTCAAGTTTCCCTTCCTTGTTACTATTATTTCATCGTCTTATGCGTGCCCACCTGTCAATGAATACATTTATGTCCAATTATTAAACATTACAAAGCATGTTTTAATGTATGTATATACATTGTGGCAGATACGTGATTCTAGGTTATGCTACTGTTGGCAGCCTTTCCTGATATAATGAAGCAGGTTGTAAAAAGTGAGAACCTCTGTCGCCTCCCTACTCGCTGGCATTCGGCGTAAACGTGGGCCTTGATGTGGTCTGAGTGTTAAGAGCTCACTGTATGATTCAGTGTTATTACTCTCTATGGCCAGCCAGCTGCTCTTCATATCTGGGCAAGATGAAAGCTACTGGCAGTCATTAAAGTCAACATTATAATCTTGGGAATAGGAATAGCAGTTGAGTATTTGAAGCATTTTCCAATAATGCCATGCTTTCCACCTAGTATACATAAAGTGAAAACATATGTTTCATGGTATAAACCAAATAGTTAATGTTACCCGTATAATCCGGTAATAATCCGTGAGAAAGTCATGCTAGGATGACTTTTGGTGCGTCTTGCTTGATGGATGTGATTGATGTGCTGAGATGTAAAGTGTGTTTGTGTTTTGTTTTTAGGCATTCCTGTTGAGGATCGTGTGAACATTTTTATCAACAGCTTTGGGTCCATCCAAGAGACTACTATGGTATTGTACATCACTTTTGTCTTTCCATACACATAAATAGTGAACACAAAAATATAGCAATAAATAAACATAGAAATAATAATCATAAATATATAAACACTACCATTCAAAAGCTTGGAGTTGGTACAAATGTTTTTGAATCTTTAATGCTCACCAAGGATTTATTTTATTTAACTGTAATTTCTTACGATTTACAATCACTGTTTTCTATTTTAACATATTTAAAATATAATTTATTCCTGTGATAAATTTTCAGCAGTCTTCAGTGTCACCTGGGGCCTGATGTATAAACGTTGCGTATGCACAAAATGGGCATGGAAATGTACGCAATTTTCCACACACATACCGGGATTTATGAAAAATAAACTATAGGCGTAAATATGTGCGCACTTTAAATTGTGTTCTAAATAGCAAAACTCACGTTCTTTGAAAATACTTTTGTGCGAATAATAATGATCATTTTTGTGAACTTCACTTTGTTTGATGGCTTTGGAACATAGGCGGTAACGACAGACATAAGGATGAGCTCGTTGATCAAACAGTCCATTGGTCTGATGACAGTAGAACCTCTGTTCACAGGTGTCGTGCACAGACAGTAGCCTAATGATAACCCCTTTCATGCTCTTCCCAATATTGTGACAAACATCATATTTAAAACATAGAATTTGAAGGAAACTGTAAGGTATGCGCGTTTTATTTTCAAAATGTTTTGTTATTGACGCGGTGAGTCAGACAGCTATTTACACTGCAAAAAAATAAGGCCTATCTCTTTCCATACAAATACAGGCTATAAACATTCTAAAATATGTGTTTACCTTTTAGGCAAATTGCATAAATTAGAATAGTGATGTCTCAAAACGCATTTATATGCGATGGAATATGCATGGAAAGGATATGCAGATGACGTTATTCATATTAAAACTAGGCGTTGTAAGCTCCATAAATGGCTATTTCGGGGAGGAGACGGGGTGGAGATTCATGTACACACAATCTTCCACTTACTGGGTATTACAAAGGGAATTTTGCTCAGGTTCAGGCGTACGCATGGCTTTATAAATCTGAAAACTTTTGTATGTACGCAAAATCTAGCTTGAAATCTACATAAAGTTTTATACATGAGGCCCCTGATCGTTTGGAAATAATTTTAATATGCTTTCTTTCTTTCTTTCTTTTGGTGTTAACTGGTTAACTGTGATGCTTTCTTTTCAGGATTATTTGATAAACAGAAAATGAAAAGGAACAGCATTTTTAAATAGAAATGAAGACATTTACTGTCACTTTTAATTTATTTAATGCATCCTTGCTAAATAAAAGTACAAAAAAAAAACATATCCCCAAACCTTTTGAATGGTAGTGTATATAATTAAGCACTTTTCCATATTTACCTTTTCATATAAATCGGAGTCATTTCCAATCACTCAATTTCTTTGTAATTTCACCGTACAACAAAAAAGTTCCCTGAATATAGATGTTTATCAAAACAAGCTGAACACAAATCTGTTAAGTGACATTTTCCAGAACGTTTGATCATTGAGTCTTGTATTCTCCTCAAGATTATTCAATTGTTTTCTTTTCTTACTTTTTTTACTTTCTGAATCTTAAAATGTCATTGATATTGAAATCAATGATTAGATCAACAAAGAACACAGATCAGTCTCAAAAAAAGAAAAAAAAAGTTTTTAAAATGTCATTGTCAGACAACTCCTACCAGACAGACGATTAGATTCATGACTGTGCGCTTTATTTTAGGCTTACCACTTCACCAGGAAAAAAAAAATCAGCTCCAGTCCCCACAATCTTACGTCTGGCTCCTTATGAGCAGTGACACCCATAAACAACCCATCATGCCAGAGTGTCTCAGATCAACTCCACTGAAAATATTTCCCCTGGAAACACATCAGAGGGCCATGTTTTCTGCCCAGCACTGCATGGTATCATAGGTTGAATATAGTTTTGCATTCACTTCTACAGGAGTGTTGCGTGACACCAAGCTTTTATAGCATTGGAAATGAGGTCCCATTTTGTTGTTGCATCGTTCTGCTGTGGTTAACCTTAAAATGAACAGGTGGTATACAACAGAAATACAAAAAGGCTATTCATAACCTCTCCAGAGGCATGACTGGTAAGAAGTAGGCCACTTTGCTTACCACAGCTTATATAGCAATTTATTACCATTTGGACAGGAAGGTCCAACAAAACAACACTTGTAAACATTACACCTAACAAAATTATGTTCTAAGAATATTTTGCTAACCTTTTAATTAAGTTATGACAATGTTATTTTTGAAAGTTCTCTGAATGTTCAAAACATCCATTTTTAAAAAAATGTTTAAACAATTTTTTTTCATGGTTATGTGAACACTAAAGGGCCAATAACTATAAATGATAACTACAATTTAAAAATCGTTCTAAATTTAAAAGAAGAGTCCACACAACAACTATAATGACAATGCCACACAGGAACTTTTTTCAGCTAATGAATGATAAAAATATTGACAGTCAATCAGAATCCATCCTGCTTTAATAGAGAACTCAAGCATTTAAAGTGGCAGAAGACAAAATTGCAATGCATGCTTATAATAAACAAATGTTATTGTGTATTGGTGCATACACTATGTAGTTATTATAGTTATTGTTATTAATGTGAATGGGCCTTAGGGGAACATTCCATTTTATTATTCTGCAAACAATATAGGAATGTTAGTTTTGATTGTTTTCTAAACATTCAAAAACAAGTAGTAACATTTATGAGAGATTTATTATGCCCCTTTTTACAATATGTAATATAAGTCTCAGGTGTCCCCAGAATGTGTCTGTGAAGTTTCAGCTCAAAATACCCCACAGATAATTTATTATATCATTTTGAGAGGAAGCAGAAACACACTGTTTTTGTGCATGTGTCTTCAAATGCAAATGAGCTGCTGCTCCCCGCCCTCTTTTCCAAAATAGGGCTGTGTCTTTACAGCTCGTACCTCAGATACTTTGCTAAAAACATCTGTTTGGTTTTGATTATCGTGTCTATTGCACTGAAATCATGCATTTAAAACCATATTAGTTTATACTTCTGATAGGCCAAACGGTTTTCTGAGGGCACAAATTCGAAGCACGCACACGGCATGTGAGTACTAAACTCTCTTTCATGTCTTATTGTGCTTAAACTGTCAAATACGCACTAGTTTATGTTAAAAACACACAAGTTACAAAAACAGTCGGTTATGTCTGTGAGGGTAAACAGCTGGGAAAGAAATTGCATGTTTATATTATATGTGTGGCAGCAGCGTAATATACTAGTGTTGTCAAAAGTACTGACTTTGGTACCAGCGCTCGGTGAAGAGTATGAAGTGATGATCATTGTAGCCAATCACAGACATATCTGTTGAGTATGTGAACACAATGGCCAATCAGAGGTGTTTAAGTGTGTTTTCACACTTGAGTCCTCTTTAAAAGAACCGAACCCAGACCCCTTTAAGTGGACCAAGAGGTGGACCAAGTGAAAAAGGACCCAGTTTTCTTTGTGTTTACACTATCGCAGTTCCTGAAAGAGGACTCAGATCCTTTTTTGGTCCACTTATGCAGTAATGGTGTCTCAGACCTCTTTGTATTCAGACTGTTGCTTTTTGGATCTAGTCCAGTTCAGTGTTTGATGGCTGACATTATGGCCTCCAAAACTGGAATATTTGTATCTTTTGCACAAAAATATAAGTATCGTACACCTTTGTAATATTTATTTTTAATTGTTTTTCTTGTCTATGTAATCGTGTTTATTTTATAGCACACAGGGTTTCTGCAGGATTTTTAAGCTCAAATGTAAGACTTTTTAAGGCTGTTTTTAAGACCTGCACAGATACAATTTATGCCATATGAGTGAGGTGGGGCAATGTTTTAAAATGACTGTAAAAATCATGATTTACAGTTCAGATACAGGTTTTCACAAAAAAAAAAAAAAAATAATAAAATTAATACAATTTCAAATTTCAGCCTTTCAAATTTCAAACCATTTTTAAGAAAATAGTAAAAAATCAAATGTATCTATTATTATATTAATGGTTTATGTGCTGGTTTAATATCAATTATTTTAAACCAGCAGAAGGGCTGTTAAAAAATGCTAATTAATTCTCTGCCAGCAGATGGCGCTTTCAGAACTGCATAAAGATAGACTTTGAAACGTGCAGCGCTCATATTTATCCAATAAAATCATAGCTTTTTTCATTTTAATCATCGCATTAAGCTATATGAAAATTGTCTTTCCGTCCCCATTGTACTTTTTATGGCCTTAAATTTGATACAATTAAATATAAGACTTTTTAAAGACCAGCGGAAAAGGCATTCTGACATTGAGATAAAAAAAATAAAATAGTATAATAAACTGCTTTAAATTTTTCAGATACAGTACAGATATCCTTAAATGCAGCATTAAGTAAGAAATGTACTAATCAAATGAAAAAAAATTAAAATGCATATTATTAATCGTATGAATAATAGATTCTACTGATTCTCAGGCGGCTGTACTAGAACTAAATACTGTCACGGGTTGCTACTGTGAGGAGCATGGAGCGAGGAACGAGGAGACCAGGAGTACAAAACAAAGGAGTTTAATATTCTTCTTCAGGGAATCACACGTAGCACAAAGAGGGGACATAAACAATTCCAGACAAGGGAGAACAGAACGGGCTAGAACTAAATAAGGCTGATTACGAGGGGCAGACAGGTGATGGGGATAACTAATAACAAGGAACAGTTGATACTAATGGGAAAAGGAACTGGAAGGACAACAGGAACTAAACGGGAACATACACGTGACAGATCGCCCCCCCTCCCGGATGGCGCGTCCCGCGCCGTAACAGTACCATCGGGGGGGGCCTCCAGGGCGGATCAGGGGACTCAGGAGGCCATGGCTGATCCTCCGTGGCCTTAGCTGGCTTGGCCACGGGTATATGGCCCCCAAAAAATTTTCTTGGGGAAAACTAGGAATCCTCGGGAGCGCTCTGGAGGAGCATGCACTGGAGGGCGCTTTTGAGGAGCCGGCTCTGGAGGGCGTTTAGAAGGAGCGGACACTGAAGGGCACTCTGGAGGGCGATTTTGAGGAGCCGGCTCTGGAGGTGCAAGGTGGAGCGAGCTCTGGGGCTGGAGCCGACACTGGACTTGACTGGGGATCAGGAGCCCTCCCTAGGCTTGACTGGGGAATCAGGAGCCCTCCCTGGGCTAGACTGGGAATCAGTAGCCCTCCCGGGGCTTGACGGGGGATCTGGAGCCCTCTGTGGGCTAATCTCGGGAACAGGAGCCCTCACTGGGCTTAACTGGGGATCTGGAGTCCTCCCTGGGCTTAACGGGGAAACAGGAGCCCTCCCTGGTCTGAACTCGGGATCAGGAGCCCTCCGTGGGCTATACTCGGGAACAGGAGCCCTTCCTGGGCTGAACTGGGGATCAGGGTAGCGCTTACGTGGTGCTGGCACTGGAGGGTGCTCTGGAGGAGCAGGCACAGCAAAGCGCCCTCGAGGAGCTGGCACTGGAGTGAGTTTTGGGACTGGAGCAGACACTGGAGCGATCTCTGGGGCTGGAGCCGACACTGGAGCGAGCTCTGGAAGGCGCTTACGAGGAGCAGGCACTGGGGCTGGAACCAACACTGGGGCGTCATGAACGTATGATGGGCTTGCCATATTAATGTTCGTTGGGCTTGCCATATTAAAGGCCGGTGAACTAGAGTAGGCCGCGTATGGTGGGCTGGTTCTGGCTCGGGGCCAGACACTCTCCAGACACCGGAGGATTCCTTCCCTCCAGCTTCCCTAAATAAATCAATAAATCCACTGCTCTCTAGTGTTCTGTTCAGTCAAAGACAGAACAGTTAGCATGCTTTGCTCATACCATGGCGTTAGAACTGGTATGCCCTGTCGCTTGCAAAAACGCAATGGTGGTGCCGTGGGTGGAACCTTGCAGATTAAGGGGCGAAAATATTATAATAAGATCGCATTTCTACGTCATGGGGGGGAACAAAATCTGAGCTGCTCGTTTTTTTCACAAGCTCGCAGAGAAAGTCTTACAAAAAAAAATTCTGGGTTGTTCTTTTTCACATTTTCTGGGTTGGTAGATGCACTGGAGACCTGATTATAGCACTTAAACATGGAAAAAGTCAGATTTTCATGATATGTGACCTTTAAAAAATAGCAACTAAAACGTTTCAGAAAAAAAGTTCCAATATTGATGTGTAAATTATGTTTTTGTGCTAACATTTTGAGAACATTATTAAAGACCAGATAACTTTGATCAAACATTCTATTAACGTTACTGGAAGAACGTTTGTTTACAACTTTGACAGAACCTTACCAGAATGTTCTGAGAATGTTCCCTTTTGGCTGGGATGACACAGTGCCATCCATGGTGTGTGTAATACATCCTGAATGTTCCTGGTCGGAGCCCCGAATTAAAAACAGGACATACCAAGATGTGAATCATACACGCAGAGACAACACACCCAATAACATTTAGGAACTAAATTCACTTGACCTAGTGCAGCTGGAGTGTGGCCATTTTATTTAGCATGTCATCTGTCTTCACAGTATCAGCGCTAGCAAAACAAGCCCCACTAGAAAATGCCACTTCAAAGCCTTTTGCTCACGCAAGCTGGCAGGGAAGCTGGGGCCAATCTGACTTAACAAACCCTGTATTTTCCCTAGTGTAGGTGCTCACATACAGCGTGAGCCTTCATTGCAGCACCCGTCGCACGCCTCTGATGTTTGCGATAGTTAGAAATGTAAATAGGAGCAGCTCCAAGCGGCGCAGCTGTGCGCCTTCAATACCAGCCGTTATTGGAGCCTGGATACTTCAGAGACAGGCATTTTTTTTAAAACATCACTCAGAGGCTGGTTGCCATGGCGATGCCTAAGACACCTGGGCTCCTCTGTCACCCTAAGGACTAATGTGCTGTTTTTGTGTCCAAATCAAGGCTTCTCACAGTTCCTGTCACGTAACACAAAGACTACCATCCACCCACCCACCCGGAAGCCAGTTTATGGTCACAAAATACCAGGTTTTTCAGGCTTGATTGAATTTGTGAGAACGTTAATGGATATTTTGGCTTGTATTTCCTAGGACTATCGTGTCAACATATTCTTGAGACAGCGCTGGAACGACCCCAGACTCCGGCTTCCTCAGGACTTCAAGTCGGACTCGCTCACCGTTGACCCGAAGATGTTCAAATGCCTGTGGAAACCAGATCTTTTCTTTGCCAACGAAAAGAGCGCTAACTTTCATGACGTCACTCAGGAGAACATCCTGCTCTTTATCTTCAGGAACGGAGATGTCCTCATCAGCATGAGGTGAACTTTTATGCTCTCTTCCTGCAAAGTATCCAACCTCTGTCTTTGCGGATGGTGACAAATGAGGTCTGAGCGCTGGTAACACCTACTCACATTATTTACCGCAGCAATCAAAACAAAGCAAACACAAGAGTTTATCAGATGTCAAGGCCTTTTAAAGTGGAACAAATGACTGTGCTGGAGTTTAATCTGAAGGTGTTGAAATTAATGGTTCAGCACGTCCACAAATTTATGGAAGCCTTTTACCGAGCAATGAAATATTAGATTGTGAGACAAAGTTTAAAATAAGTTATAATGTCACGCTGCGAGATAAAAAGTCACTTTGTGAGAAATGAAGTTACACTTACAAGATTTAAAGTTGCAATTACAAGAAATAATGTTGCACATGTGAGATAAACTACCGTTCAAAAGTTTGGGGTACATAGGATTATTATTTTATTTTTATTTTATTGTTTTATTTGATGTTTTTGTAAGGAGTTTCTTATGTTCACTAAGGCTGCATAAAATAAAATTATAAAATAAAATAGTTTTAATTTAAAATAAGTATTTTTTAAATATATTTTTACATGTAATTTATTCCTGTGATGTCAAAGCTGAAGTTTCATCAGCCATTACTCGTCTTCAGTGTGCTGAATGTGCTTAATATTTTTGTGAAAACTCCGATACTTTTTTCTTTGATGAATAGAAAGTTCAAGTTTTTTTTTTTTTGCAACAATGTTAAAGTCTTTGCTGTCCCCGTTGATCAATTTAATGCATCCTTTCTGAGGATGTAAAAGTATTATTTTTTTCAAACTGCCCTTAAACTTTTGAATGGTAGTGTACATAAAATCACACTATGAGATAAATCGCAATAAATACATTCACAATTATAAGAAATGAAGTCCTAATTACTTAATAAGTCTGAGGTAGAAACAGGCTTCCATACTAATTTGAGTATAGATACAACCAAAACAAGTAAAATAAGTGTCTTGTAAAGTATATATAATCAAAATAACAGA
This sequence comes from Sinocyclocheilus grahami, assembly GCF_001515645.1. Lineage (NCBI taxonomy): Eukaryota > Metazoa > Chordata > Actinopteri > Cypriniformes > Cyprinidae > Sinocyclocheilus > Sinocyclocheilus grahami. The sequence continues at coordinate 834,705 of NW_015505509.1, forward strand.
AAATACACGTTTGAATGACAGGGAGCAGTGACTTAGTCCTCCTCCAAGCTCTTCTTAATGCCTTTAATAAACCTCAGGGGACTTAAAGTGATCTGAGAATTGGAGATTCGATACATCTGTTGACCCTAGGATTTCACCTCACCACTGACACCTAAATTACAGCTTCTGCTATTTGATCCCATGTGAAAGTTCAGTCCTTTAGCAGTGGTGGACACCTCTGTCATTAACTTTCCACTGCTTTATCTGCAGGTCCTGCTGAGTGAATGAAGTTCTCAGAGACTTCTAGTAGCCAGTGAACACACCTGCTGTAGATCTGTCCATGTAGTGCTGTGGAAATATTATTTTATTTAGCAAAAGTTTATCAACACGGATAGATTTAAACAAACAGTTATTTATAAAGGTAAACAATTCCACAAGCCGTTATGCTTCACACAAACGTGAGTTGTAACTGTGGTCACTGTGCCAGCCGGGCATTGGACATGGTCCAGTTTAGGGTAAAGATAAAATCTAAACACTGGCAGAGAGCCATTTCAATCTGGATGGGAAGTGTGTTTAAGAGCATCACGTTTTTACTCTGTTATGTCTTAGGCAAATGTATTTCCATAGTGTTTTTCCATGCCAACCGGATCACAGCATGAGCTGGGTGGTCTTCCGTGAGTCCTTTCTCACTTTTGGCATCGGCCCAGGAAGCCTTGCTCTATCTCTGGGTATGTGTGTGACAGGGGATTACTGTCTTAATGAGAGTCTTTCAAAAAGAAACAAGAGTGTTTATTTCATATTATACCTCCCTGAAACAAATTCTGCCTTCACTCGTCCATCTACCTTCAACTTCCTCAAATACTTTACGTGCATATACTTTACATTTCATATCTGTCCTATCTTTTTTCTTCATGAATCTGACACATCTTACATCCTCCCTTATTATCACATTTTATTATCCCTCTTGCTCCCATAACATCTTCATTCTACTGTAATCGTCCAGTGTACTGGAAATAAAAATGAGAATCTTATTTCTTATTGGAACATTCTTCTGACATTTGTGCAAAGATCTGAATTGTTCTTGTTTAGTCAGCTTTAAAAAGATTTCAGAAATAACAGCATGCCAGAATGACACTATATCATTACATAATAACTATATATATATATATATATATATATATACAGTATATATATATATATATATATATGCTAGTTGCCCAGGCCAAAAAAGTGCATTTTCAGTTATGAAAATTATATACCAAAACAACAAAATGAATAAAAACTAATTGCTAAAACTTTACTTTAAAATTCAAATGAAAAATAGAAAAATAATTAAAAAAACTCAAAATATAATACTATCTCAGTGATACTAAAATTGTATATGCGTAAGTCAAAATGTCCAGTATATTGGACATTATAAGTGACAAATAAATAAATAAATAATAATAATAATTAACATTTTTCATAACTAAACATTGTTTGGAGCAAGATAATATGATGAACGCAATGTTTATTTTCATAAGGAATGTTTATTTTGCATCTTTGTGTGCCCTGTCTTTTCTTGTCCAACCCCATCTTACATCGTCTCTCTCTTTCTCTCTTCCTCTCAGATAATTTGTATAATGCACCATAAAGATACATTTAAAACAAAAACAGATCTCTCTAACCTCTCCCAGGCCTTTACAAAAATATCTTGGCACAGTGCTTCAGTTCGTGCACTCAAGTGCTGTGTGGCCTCGCTGGTGTAAAAAGTAGCTCTTTGCTGCATCTGAGACCGTGCTTGTCAGATTACGGCAGAAAACCAAAAACCTTTCATGTGTTAATGGTGTTTTAAATAAATATGCCTTGGTGTGCTTGCTGTGCACAATAAAGGGAACTGTATGAAGAATTTATCCCACTGTCACGAAATACCTTTTATGTCTCTGGCATTTATGAAATCTGTTAAATTTGGATTGACTTTCAAGTGATGCAACCTGGTGATAAAATTATTTTGGTAGAAATCTTTGCAATGTTGCTGAATATATTCTGCATGAATCTTTAAATGCAGTAAGTGGAATCTGTTATTTTTCTATTTTACCCCTTATTAATGTCCACGGTTTTAAAATGCAAATCGATATAATGTTTAGGTGACCATATATAGCTATGTACAATGCCCCATTCAAAATTACTACTCTGAATCAAACTCACCAGGCTGCTGCATGATTCATTGTCTCAAATTAGCTTATTTTGTCCTTTTTCAGGTTGTCTGTTACCCTCTCTTGTCCACTGGACTTGACTCTCTTCCCCATGGACACCCAGCGATGCAAAATGCAGCTTGAGAGCTGTACGTGAATATAAATGATTGTATTCATAAGTATTTGATGTGAAAACAATAAAAGGTTCCTAGTGTAATAAAGAACTTGAAAATATAAAGGGATATATACAGTAAAATCTGTCACTAGACCTGAAAAGATTTTAAGAAAAGAGTGTTTTAGAAAATTTGATGTTGTTATATATTTAATGTTATATATAATATATATTTTGCAAGAAAGTGCTCTTGGTAGGCCCGATCACTATAAATATAATGTTTAAAAATCTAAAATTTAATTTAAAAAGTCAATCACTGAAGTATGAGGCTAGTACACATTATAATAATAATAATAAAAATCATTAGAAAAACAGAAAAGGTACTGGGAAGTTTATGGACTCTTTCTTTATCACTAAAACCCGACACAATGCAATTTGTGGTTCAAAATGCGGGTAAAACATCTAAAAAATCAATACGGAATATTCCTTCATATTAACACAGTACATTGTGCCCTGTTTTTAGACTTTTCTTGGAGTCTAAGTTATTATTGTTATTTGTAACATTATTTTTTATCTTATTTAATGTGTGCCTAGTTGGCTACACCACAGATGACCTGCAGTTCATGTGGCAGTCTGGAGACCCTGTACAGATGGATGAGATTGCTCTGCCTCAGTTCGATATTAAGCAAGAGGACATTGAATATGGCAACTGCACCAAGTTCTACGCTGGGACAGGTAAAAGCTTTCCACTTTCCATGAATGGCACTAATATGTACATAAGCTCTCTCCAGCCTTGTTCAAGAGGTAGCCATTAGATGCGATTCCAGGAAAAACCATGTCCATTTAAAGCAACCTTTTGAACTTTTGTATAATAGGCTACTACACGTGTGTGGAGGTCATTTTTACTCTGAGGCGGCAGGTGGGCTTCTACATGATGGGTGTATACGCTCCCACCCTGCTCATCGTCGTGCTCTCCTGGCTCTCTTTTTGGATCAACCCTGATGCCAGCGCTGCCCGGGTGCCCCTGGGTACTTTTTCCAATCATCAGTCCCGCCACAAGCATCAGCACCTCATCTCATGTCTCTGTGGAGTCCTGCACCCCCATAACCAGCCACATCCTTTACATTTTCATTCCCCGTTTTCATCAATGTAACATCCACCAATGAATCTTTTCAAAGTCGCCGTTGCGGGAGGTTTAGGGTGATCTTTTCTATCCCCTACAGCACTCTAGCTTCTTTTCATCAATTGCTTACCTAAAGGCATCTCCAAGGAAATATAACGCATGTCCAGGATATTTCCATCAGCCTCAGCTGCAGCCCACAGGCATTAATTCTCTATGGGAACCACAGAGGTCAGTGAGAGAGGATTATCTGAGATGCGATGAAGATTATCCAAGATGCCGTGAAATGTGATGATTTCTTGTGTTTTCCAATTATACCCTGATATTGCTGATAAATGCATGCAATTTTTCTGCGATTTCATTGGTGATTCCAGTACCACCATCATTCTTTCCACATTGTTGTCACTGTCACAGTATAATGTGATTACATCAAGAGCCATCTCAAAATGCTACTGTCCATGGTCATTTCAGTTCAGTCATTTATTGCATTTTGTGAGTGTTTGGTTTATATTTGAGTGTTTGCATTCATTTAGATTATTCATGCACAGGCCCAGATGAAAACTAGATTTTGTGGGGAAATCAACAAATTTAATTTAAATACTGAATCATATTTTACAAATGTTATTAATATTAAAATATAAGCATATTATAAGATGTAAGATTATTAATAAATAACAACATTTACAAACATGTAAGGAACAGGAACAAACAAGTAAGGAACAGGAAAGTGCTTCTGCATGATTCCATGTTTACTCATAATAATCATAACTGAAATATTTTAAATTTTTAATTTACATTTCTCTAACCAAATGTAATTGTTTTGGCCTCTGCTAAGCTTGTGTCATTTATGATTAACGATTACTATATATATACTACTGTTTAAAAGTTTGGGGTCAGTATATATATATATATATATATATATATATATATATATAAAATATACACACATATTGTTTATTAATTTAGAAAAGATTTATATTTCAAATAAATGATGTTCTTTTGAACTTTATATTTATCAAAGAATCCTGGATAAAATGTTGCCTAGTTTGCACAAAAATATTAAGCATTGAGCTTTTCACAATATTACTGTTTTTACTGTATTTTTGATCAAATAAATGCAGTATACTGTAGATGAGTATAAGATTCTTCTTTCAAAAACATCTTTAAAAAATCTTATACCAATCTTTGTCTTCTGAACAGTAATGTAACAGAAAAAGATGAAAACCTGTTAAATATGGATGGCATTTGTTGTCCACTGATCTAATACTGTTACAGATGCCTTCATATTATGTTTTACAGTCTGCTCTAGTATTATCTTTGGAAACAACTTCAGATCAATGTGTAAGCTCATCTATCCTCAGCTCATTTGATCTAATGACCTCTCTCTGTCTGCAGGGATACTGTCAGTGCTCTCGCTCTCTTCTGAGTGCACGTCTCTGGCCTCTGAACTGCCCAAAGTCTCCTATGTAAAGGCGATTGACATCTGGCTGATTGCCTGCCTGCTCTTTGGCTTCGCCTCTCTGGTCGAATACGCTGTGGTTCAGGTGATGCTTAACAGCCCTAAACGGTTGGAGGCAGAGCGAGCAAAGATGGCTAGCAAGGAGAAGGCGGAGGGAAAGACCCCTGCCAAGAACACCATCAATGGCATGGGAAGCACCCCTATTCACGTCAGTACACTACAGGTCAGAAACTACCAGACGACTTTGTATTTAAACAAACTGATTACAATGTATTGCTACCATAGCTCATAATCATAATAAAAAGCACCATGGGTAGTGGGGTAGTGATTTATTGTACATATTATGATAGTACTCAAATATTTGGACATGTCAAAACCGTTTTATGAACATCTACCATGGTAATCTTATTGTACCCTAGTTTTATCATCTGTATACTTATATTTTATATACAATATTGTTCTAAAGTTTGGGGCAATTTTTTCAAGAAATTAATTATTTTATTCAGCAAGAATGCATTAAATCAATCAAAACAGACAGTAAAGACATTTTTAATGTTATAAACGATTTATATTGGACATAAATGCTGTTGTTTTGAACTTCTTGTTCATCAAGAATCCTGAAAAAGGTTTCCACAAAAATATTAAGCAGAACAGCCATTTTCAACTATGATAAAATATTATTGTACACCAAATCAGCATATTAGAATGATTTCTGAAGGATCATGTGATGCTTCAGACTTAAGTAATGGTTGCTGAAAATTCAGCTTTGCCATCACAGGAATAAATTACATTTCAAAATATATTAAAATAGAAAACTGTTATTTTAAACTGTAATATTAGTATTGTTTTACAGTATTTTTGACCAAAAAAATGCAGCCTTGGTGAGCATTCAAGGCTTAAATCTTACCAACCGCAAACTTTTGAACATTAGTGTATACAGTATATTAATATATAAACATATGAATAAATAATTAAATTACATTTATAATAATTTACCTACGATAGTCAACATTTGAAGTTGATCAAAAAAGTTCATCAAAGTTGTCCTAAGACAAGAACGGGTATTGTTTTGATTTTAGGACAACTTTGATGAAAGGTTTTGATTCACTTCAAATGTTGATTACTGTAATATATTGTTAATTTGTTATTATATATTTTAACACGTTACTGTATTCATTACGGCATACTGTTATTCCATAACAGTATGCCGTATAGAGACCGTGTAATTAAGCAGCACATGGGGACACACATAATGTTTAAATGGGTGATTTAACCTTTTCAAAGAGCTCATTGTTTCAATTCTGCTTTATTGTACTCAGTTGCATTGCTGTCCCTGTGGTTATATAATCTAAAATCATGCACTGCTAATGTTAGGTCTGCATGCAAAAGTGTAGGTGGGATAATCACAGTACTTCATGTTCTTCAGAAAACAGACAGCTTTATAGCAACAGTTGGAAGAGGAGCTTGAAGGCAAGGATAGCCTGACAGACAGGAGAAATAGGCTGAATAATGTGTTCTACTCAAGTCTATTATACGCTTTAAATTGGTCCCAGAGGGAGTCTTAAGGATGCGGTGTGTTTTCAACCACTGTCACACATTTACTCCCAGACTGGACCTTCAGCAGCTAGCTACCAGAAGAACATCTGACCCCAAATTAACCCACATGCTCTTTGCACAACCCCTGAACGTCACCGACCTCCAAGAAAGCCCTATTCATTGCTCTGAATTAGAGCTGTTTGGACGCGTCCCAAGGCTTGCTGCCACTGATTCTCTAGCCATCTCACGGCTGTTCAGACATGCTCAACGCTTTTGAGCAGGCAGCATTTATCAGAAGCACATGAATGCTCCAATACTGCATTTGACCGACAGTTTCCTAAATCTGTGCTTGTGTCCCCACACACTAGAAAAGATATCAAGCTGTTTGAGGATTTAAGTGTTGTGTGCCCAGTGGGAAGTAGTGCGGTCCAGCACTGCATGGCTTCTGCCCCTTTCCACACATCCAGAACTAATACAACAGACAAGTTGGCATTAGACCATCAGACATCAGTTATCCAGACATCCCTCTGCTCCGTTAGTCAGAGAGAGAGAAACAGACAGTGCGATGTCACATCAGTTCGTAATGCTTGTCATGTCCTGTTCTATTTTGATGCAAGGTAGGTGTTTTTTCACACTACTTTTTTCTTCTCCTGTTGTTCCTGCGTGGGAGGGCCATGCTACACTGCCTCTGCCCTGTTAGGGCTTCAGGAAGAGCCTAACATAATTGCCTGTCCTCAAAATCTCCTTCTCCCACAAGTCTAGAGTGTCAAGAGAAAGGAGAATGCAAAAAGAAAAAAGATAGAGAGTGTATGTGCCTCTACTTGAGGGACAAAAGTCTGAGGGAAACATTTAATCAGATTTGGTGTGAGTTGTCCATGTCTGATGCCTGAATGAGTATCAAAATGCATAAATGATCCGCCTGTCAGCTATCATTTGTTCATTTCCTAATTATACAAATTAAAAAACCTTGAAAGTGTGAAATTAAAGGGATAGTTAAATCAAAAATGAAATCCTGTTATCAATAACGCATGTTCATATAATTCCAAACCAGTATGATTTTCTTTCTTCAGTGAAGCTACATATTACATACTACACATATTTGCAATAATAACACAACTAACCCTAATTCACACACTGAAAAACACTAATGTAATGAGTAATAATAAAATCAGTTATTCTTTCAATTAACTCAACAGGAAAATTTGTATATTACATTTTTGGAACAATTTTCTAAATGTACTATTTATTTATTACTATTTATAATTTTGTTTAATTGTATTATTATTATTTTTAATGGCAAAAAAAAAAACCATTGGTAGTGATTTATTAGACAAATTATTACTATGTTTTTGGGGATAGGAGACCAGAGACAGCCGTGTCGGTCACCATTTACTTTCATTGTAAGGTGGAGAGCAGCTTGGACATTCTTCAGGATAACTCTTTTCGTTTTTCATTGAATAAAGTAAGTTATACTGGTTTGGAACAACTTGAGGATGAGGAAGTGATGAAAGCATTTCATTTTTGGGTGAACTATCTCTTTAATGTTTCAGTAAAAATCGCACCAGCTGTTGCAGAGATCTGACATGTTTTCTCTTTATTCATCTTTTTCTCACTCTCTCCCTCTTTATCCCTCTCAGGTGACAGAGACAAGGTGCAAAAAGGTATGCACCTCCAAGTCAGATTTGCGCTCCAATGACTTCAGCATCGTAGGCTCTCTGCCACGGGACTTTGAACTCTCAAACTTTGACTGCTACGGCAAACCCGTTGAAATTGGTAATGCTTTAGGTAAATCGCAAGCCAAGAACAACAAGAAGCCGCCACCTCCTAAACCTGTCATCCCCTCGGCAGCCAAGCGCATAGATCTTTATGCTCGCGCGATTTTCCCATTCACCTTCCTTTTCTTTAATGTCATTTACTGGTCTGTGTATTTGTGATTGTGTAAAGTTTAAACTGCTTCCATTCAGCCAACGTTTCCCACCTTCGTATCACCTCAGTCCATATGATTTTTACCTCAGACATCAAACGGAGCAGTTTTGCCACTGATGTGCAGTCAGAGCAAAACTATGGGAATAAACACAGTATTGCTAATAAAAAAACAACGTTTTCGAAAACATTGATTTCCAGCTACTATATTTACTTTATGCACAAACCTGAGATAAATTATTATCTTGCATGTGTAAATGGAATATATGGATATTAATATATTGTATTTAAAATATATAACATTATTTTTGACCTACAGATCAGCTGTTATGATGATGCTGAGACCTTTGTACTGATAAACACTGCCATAAGAACTGTCTTTTGATGTTCCTATTACAAGCATTCCAGAAATTACAAGCAAGTGTATAAAGCAGAAAAAAATCAACCAAGCTTGTGAATCAACCATCAATAAATGGCCCAATGGCTCAGGTGACCTCATGCCCTATGAGTCTTTTTCTTATTTCTATCTCTCCCAAGATCAACATATCCTAAAAAGTCAAGTTAGAAATAAAATCTAGAAATAGGTAATTTTGTTCATAGTTTCAGATCATGTCTGTAGATGTTATAAAGTTGAGTTAAGATGAATTAATTAATGAATTAATGCTACCATATGCAAAGCATTTTTGAGTTTTCTCAACAGTTGTGCCAATTTTTAAAAATTAGACTGGTTGTTCACCTAAATTAAATATAGTTAAATATAAAATCTTTATGAATATAAATATAAACCTTTATAAATATAAAACCTAAATATAAACAAGTACATTAAGTATTTGATGAAAGTTAAAATTATGGGGTCAAATAAACTACTATACTAATTTTATGAAACTGGTTTTCAAAACTACTGTGTGGTTAAATCCACTTAACTTAAAACTTCTTATTAGTGTTGAATATGTTCAATTGAGCAAACCTAACCAAAAGTAACACTAATCATGCTAATGGTGACATTTAAAAATAAAACATGTTTTATTGTTTTATCATTTACTTCTAAATGACAATTAAATAATTCCCAATAATCCACATAATAATCCACATAATTCCAAAATGTTTTGACCAAACAAACAAAATTAAATTATTCAAGTGCAACATGTAAATGTAAATGTATAAATCCAAATTTGTGCACTAGATAATTCAACATTTAAACAACGGAATGTAGCTACATTTTTACCTTGAAATATCGGTTTCAAAATCTTCTGATTTACTAACCTCAAATAAGGTGAATGGCTTTTGTTTCTTTCCCATGCTTCCTTCAAATGTCTGCTAGGAAGTTTGGTGAGCAGTACGAAACACCATGCAGCTACAAATACACATGTACAGCTGTTATCATGACAGTGAAATATTTACGACAGTGAATTTCACTCACTTAACTGTAGGGGGCTCTAAAGTCGCAGAAATACGCAAAACTACTTGCAGTTGCTTTAAAACAGTGTACCTGGCAAAATAGAAGTTGGATTTGTCAGTGTTGATGCCATAATATCAAAGTTAATTTACCCAAGAACTATGAGGATTTTTTTCCATAAGGGCTGTTTAAAAGTCCTGCTGATTTATTGTTATGTGTGCTGCTGACCTAGCATGAGACCTAAGACACTAAAGCTGTCTGAGTCAGGGTCTGACCTGTTCCTGCGCCCAACCCAAGCACCAGTATTCATTATGCTGTGAAATATGCTGGCAGATTGACCTACGGGTGTCTTTGCACTAGTCAGAATACGAAATCTGTCTGGAATGTAATGAAGCGTGCTAAATGGAGAATGCCCCACCCCTCCCTAGCTGCCACATTCACACAACAAATAGGCCTTGCCAATAAATCTAAGCGAAACCTGAAGTTGTTTATATAAAAGGGAAGTGCACGAAGAAGCCGTCGGGAACCTGACCACATTTTCCCCCCTCATATTATCTATGTGGTATACACAGAGTTGCAGAGCATGTGTCGAATGGTTAGTTAGTTGCTATGGCAACAGACACCAAGACAGCTACTGCATGATTTTGCTGATATATTTCCCCTGTCTCACAGGGTTGACTGTGTCTGGACCCAGGTCTGCTATTAAAACCTTTAAAGCCGTCACATTAGATTCAGACTGCTGTGGAAATCTGTGTTTTTAGTATAAAGATCCTTCATCTGGATATGTTTTTGATTATCTATTATGTATTTTAAGTAGCCTACTTTAACTTAAAGTTGATTAAACCCTCAGACTTCAAAATGTTAAGATGCACTATAGAGCCCCCTAGGGGTCCAACTTATGAACTTACTCACTAAAGAGACTACAGTATACATATCAAAATCACACAGATGTGTGATGGAGTGTTGAAAAACTTTTCTCAGTTATCTAGCCAATTGCTTTATATGTATTTCCTCCCTCTTAGCATTTTACTGCGGGATCCTCCTCCACAGTCATTTGACTAATTACTGTGGTAGCGCCGCTGCCTTTGAGTAACTAGACAGGCTAACATGGAGGTGTACGCCTTTGAATATGCGGATATCAGTTTGATAAGCACAAAAAAGCCAGCATTGGTGAAATGTTTCATACATATCAGCCATTCTGATATTACAATGCACATTATAAGAAATTATTTTAGATATGTGCTCTATTGATAGTTTAAGTTAAAAGACTGACTCGAGTAATACAGGTAAAGCACTCCTCAAAAATGTATTTCAACGGTTTCAAAGTTATTTTCAGCAGCTTGCAGTTGTGTGTTTGAGCGTGACACTACTCAGCGTGTGTTTCCAAGCCCACCCACATGCGTTTGCCTCTGCGTTTTCCCCGTGATTGCTGTCTCACACATTGTTTCAAGCAGCTTGTCTGATTCCTGCTGGTTATCTGTCCTCCTACCCCACCGGTCAGTTCAGTCTGTAACCTATATCACATAGATTAATGCCTAATACAACCTGAACACACACTGGGTGAGGTGGAAGTGGAATGACTGCTTCTTCTTTCTTGCAGCTTCCACACCCAACACTGGCCTTTATTATAATTATAATATATAGTGACATATCTTCAGCTGATATTGTATTAGGTATTTACAAGTCAGAAGAGGTGGCAATAAAAAAAAATCAATGGAAGCATCATTCCCAATGCTGAATTTTCCAATGTCACTGCCTCTCATCCACGCATGAGTGAAGTCTTAGTGTGAAGGGGAAATTTTATCATGAGCTGAGACTGATGATAAGGTTACTTGCAAACACTCAGACAGATGGACTGACTTTTTTTGATATGGAGTGTGTGTGTGTGCATGATAGTGTACATAAATTTGGGTGTTTGAAAGGGCTGGCATCTTTCAAATGGAGGCATGACAGTACTGGATATAGGGCAATAATGGGGGTGAAATGATGTGTGGAGGAAATGGATGATGAGAAGTTATTTTTTCTGCCTCTCTTTGTCTTTTTCATTCTTAATCTCTTCCTCTAACCTCCAACTCTCTCTCTCTTTTTCTGACCAGTTTAGCTGCATGTTGCATGGGTGACACTGCTGATTATGGCCTCAATGTCATGTCACCATGGATTAGAGCAGCTCTAGTCCACAGTGCACATAAATGGGGGAAGGTTCATATGCTTAAATATGACTAAATGCTGAAATATATTTAGCATATTTGTGTTCAATGCTGATGTATATGTACAAGGTATATTGTGCTCATTAAGGCTGCATTAATTTATTTGTGAAATATTAAATATTATCAAATGATTAAAATAGCTGTTTTCTATTTTAATATATTTTAAAATGTAATTTATTCTTGTAATGGCAAAGCAGAATTTTCAGCAACCATTTCTCCAGTCTTCAGTGTCACACAATCCTTCAGAAATCATTCTAATAGTTTTTGCTGGCTTATATTTTTATGGTAATTTTTTATTTTAATATTTATTTTTTCAAGAAATTAATACTTTTATTCAGCAAAGATGTATTAAATTAATCAAAAATGGAAAACATTTAAGACATTTACTTATAATGTTCCAAAAGATTCTATTATAAATAAATGTTGTTCTTTTGAGCTTTCTATTTATCAAAGAATACTGAAAAAAAAATGTGCCATAGTTTCCACAAAAATGTTAGGCAGCAAAACTGTTTTCAACATAGATACGAACCATTTATAATAACTGAACACCAACAATAATTAATAATAACTGAGCACCATTTCAGCAAATTTTTCGGTGAAGTCTAATATCATATAGTGTAAAGCATATGCAATGCCTTGTGTACTGTTTTCTTCAAAAGCAAAGCCTGAAAGACAAACACACTAGCCTGTGATATAGCTATAGGCTAAATCATACTATATCATGTGAACTTCTCTCAGTGTGTCATGCTTAGGTCCATGCCGTGAGAAATGGCCATTAGTCCTGCAGCCAATCTCCTTGCCCACTGCATGCCCTTTCTACTTATATATGTGCAGATTCACGGTGGCTCCAGGAGGAGAAGAGAGGATAGAGCAGTAACGTGTTAATGTGAGGACGACCCACTTGATAAACAGCCATGAGCATGAAAAATGACATTGAAAAGTGCTAGAAGACAGAGAGAGAGAAAGCGAGAGCATGTATGTGTGCCATGCTAAAGCTTAAACGGATCAAATTAGTTAGATGCATTACTTTTCAGTAATGCATCTACTTTTCAATCTCATCTTAATTCTACAAAAATATACATGGCATCCATACATTGTTTGTATTGCCTGCAAAGATGTATTCAACCCCACTGTTTTCAGAGATTTTTGTGTTTAGCACATTCAAATCTAATTTATATAAGCAATAATTGCTTGTGAGGTGAATTACAGCCACACTGATTGATAGAAGTTATTGTTACCTGAGCTTGAATGATTGAAGTGGGTTATGGTTATCTTCACCTTTCTTTAGAAAAACACACTGTCGTTTTTTCATCATGAAATATTTAATTTTCCATTTATCACTTCAGTGAGCTCAATTTTTATATTTGCAATTTAACCCTGAAACACATTCCAGCCTGGGATCTTGTTATAGCAACTGCAGTATGGAGCATGGGCCGAGGGGGATGCAACTGGGACATGGCGGTTGGGGAGACGTAAGAGAGGATGATTAAGGTGTTGCTTGTGGTCTGTGCTGAAGGGAGGGGAGGAAACAGAATGTTTCCAAAATTCAATCAGATCTGTGAGCACTATTAGTAGATTCATTGCCATTATATATTCAGCAATGAAAGCAGTCAGGTCTTTCATCAGAGACTGCATTCCGGGGTTAAGATAATATGGCCTGTGATGTACACTTCAGAAAAGTATGGCTTGCAGTGTTGTGGTACAGAGGTACAAACTAGGGACAGGTGTATTAAATGTCTTGCAAACTGATACACATACACACACATAAAGTATGCAAATGAGTGCACAAATAGTGTAAAAAGGGAAAATAAACAGTCCAGACTGGTCTCAGGAGGTTGTTCAAAGCTGTGTAATGCAAAATGTTCATGAAATTTTAATTACTTTTGTTTCATCATAGATATGGAAATCTAGAGATATAAAGACACATGGCTATATGTTCAGCTCATCAAATCAGGTCAGGTTTCATGTCATTTGCTTAGTGAAGGTGAGAGGGATCTGTCCATGGTCCTGAAGTCAATGCAACCTCTCAGATGTGAACATCATGTTGGAAGTCCTGTATGGTAGTCCAGGGTCATAGCAAGTGGAGCAAATGGTGGGAATGACTCAAGCACCCACAGATCTAAAGGTAATCGGCCCAGAATTCCTAGCTACATCCCTCTTCACATATACCACAGTAACGCCATGGAGATATGCTCTATATTTAGCTTATACGGATGGTAAAACTTGTGTAATTTAGCACTTTTTGTACGATTATAAAATATTAATTCATTTATAATCGCCTGTTCTCATTGAGTGAGTCATCGCATTTCAAAAGGGGAAAATGAACAGAATATATATCAGACAAAGAAACCCCTTTTATATATTTTTTATCTTAGATTTATAAGGTCCATTTTCAAGAACCAGGGAAATGAAACCTTTCTTTCAATGCAAAGATGCCTTGAACACAGCTATATATATATATATATTCCATAAGCCTGGCACAATATTTTATTATTATTATTATTTATTTAAATTGTACTGAAGCAATTTTGTTTTAAAATATTATTGATATTATAAACAACAACAAATTCTTCAAGATGAGTGTTTTGTTGTAACAATGGGTCTTTCAGGCATCATTCCTTTTATTTCTCATACATAAAAACCCCTAGATGGCACTATGCATTTACAGGCACCGCTTTATCGTTTCCATTTTTTTTTATTCTTTCCCATTTAGTGTCTCCTTCCAAAAGCGCCTGGGGGGACTGTATCCATCAGCAGTATTTAAACTAGACCACATTCTATGTCATTTAGATCAGTCACAATGTGTTTTACTTAACATGAAGCATGTGAAGAACACAGTGGATGTTATGATCCAATTATGCGACACAGATCAGACTAGGTCTTTGGTCTCTGGTATAGGAAAGACTTCACGGGTCTTGTTGGTTCGGAAAACATTTACTCTCTAAACCTGACATTTGCTCTGTTTTGTTGGTTAGGAATGAGTCAGAACGATCTTGTTACTGAAGTATGACAACTCCAGAACAGATAGAGCGAAAGGCTCAGTGTTAAATGGTTTTTCTAATGAGACAAACAACAAGATGTGCCACCTTGGTATGAGATGCAGCTAATGAGACTCTATTGGCAAGATGCTGTGTTTTATACCAGCTCTTATCTTCAGATGTGAATCAGCCCGCTCACAGTATCTGATAACTTGAAAAGCACTTGTGCTATTGTATAAATATGGCTTGGTTGTTTGTCATTTGCAGCTTCAAATTGATATTCACTGAGAAATATGTTCTCAAGAAGTGTTGAAGTAACATATTTGATGTTAAGGTGCCACGATTAATGCTAGGTTAAGAACTATTTATAACGATAATGTTAAATAACAGGCTCTGATTTGACCATGATTGCTTGCCCACCTCTCAGAACAAACTAAAAAATTCAAAACTACAAATAGGCTAGACTGAATGATAAAACACCCCAGCTTTTAAACATGAAAGATTTATGTTTGCACAGGGCCTCACAATCTAATTTAGTGGATTTATGAGTCATATTTATATGCATATATTTGAATCAAGAAAGCAGGTGTGCTGGTCAGCTTTCCTTAGGCTTTCCATTTATCTGGAAGACATATCTGGAGCATGTTTGCTGACATTACACAAAATATTACACAGATTAGTTGAAGATAAATACGGTTAAAGAGTCTGCCCCTCCTTGGCATTTCTTAAAGATTAATTATCATATTAATGGGATGAAAAGTGTATCTTCTAGTATAGTTAAGTAACTCACTATACTGTACACTAGTAAATGTGTGTTATGTATTAGTATTTATCTTAATAAAAAGTATATCTTCTGATTGATTATTTTGGATATCACAATATTTACTCAGACTAATCAATGTGAAATCAATTATGTGTGTCTTATGAGTAATTTTGTTTTCTGAGTAGTTTCTCAGGACGTTCATTTGCATGTAAGCTGACAAATTTCCATTTGGGAGCATTGATTGATATCCACTGTGATTTTGTCCCTGGTTTTGGAAGCACTTCCACTGCTGGAACTCACTTCAGTGCATTTGTGCTTCACTAGATGCTCTAACCAAGAAACACAGTACAAACATAAACCCCTAGAAATAGAAGTATCCATAAATACAGCAAGGACCCTATCTATGCTGATCTATCTTCTCGCTGCACATCTGGTTTGGGAGTGTGTGAAGTCTATTAACCGTGGGAAATAAATTACGTGATCAGGATCAATAGCTGCGTGTGTTTCAATCCTTGCTTCTTGTCAGTACATACACAGTCCTTCGACTATCCTCCGCTAACTGGGTGATTCGATCCCTTTTCAATTAAAGAGACCTGCTGTTTTTTCCTACCTGACACAATAGGGTTCTCAGGAGTGCTCGCTCTGATCCGGCTGTCACACAGCAGCCTGGGAAAGGCTTTAGTGCTACACTGCTGGGAAAAAGCACGGAACAAAAAAAGGGCATTAGAAACTGTGAATGATTTGAAGTCAGGGTCCAAAATAAACTTTATGACACACCTGCCGATGCCAAGTGAATTGTGGACATTTATTTTAATATTTCTTTCTGATTTTTTACTAAAAATATATACCTTTTTGTCATTATGACAGACTTTGTCTGTTGGTAAAACTGCACCTGTCGCAGTATGATCATATTTTCCGTTTTGGTGGCTTAATGCGAGGAATATTTTGCATTTGCGTTGTCTAATATTAGCTAGACCTCATATTTTCCAACAAGGAAAAAAAATATTTTTTTTTCTTTAAAAGATGGTTTCATTTGAACGGTTTAGATCACTTACATTTACAAGAGTCAAATTATAATTCATCTTAAAATGCATTATATCACAATTCCTAATGAAGTCACTAAGCAACTGATGAGTAACTTGGTTTTATAAATGCCATTAAGAATTTTCAGCAAGTTGGACAATGCATGAAAATACTGAAAAGCTAATTTGAAAGCAAGAAACCAAGAAAGAAAGATAAAAATTCCCTGTGGCAACTGAAAGAGGCTGTGTTGGGAAGGAGTCTTCAGTGAAGTGCAGTATACAGCAGCTCCCCGCACAGGGATGACCCCCATCTATTAAAAGCCCTTTTTTTCCCCTGGCTGCAGCTACATAACAGAAATGGCCTGCATACATTATCTGACAGTTCGATTTCCACTTTCTCTAGTCTTCTCATACAGAGGGAAGCAGTAATTATGTGCCATCCAATAAGAGCTTTTAAGGCTGAGCCGTGTGAGGCAGCGTAGCTTTGTCATATTTCTGTGTAAGTCTAGTAGGCTACATCATCTCATCATGACAAATGAGTGAGAGTCAGTACTGGTTAACATCTCAATATGGCCTCTTATTAAGTCTGTGCTCAAACCTGTCAGCCTCTCATGTATAAAAATGGATACTATTGTTTATAGCTCTGAACTAAAGATGCACAATTGTGGATATATAGAGAGTCACTTTTTTTTCTCACGATGATTGTCATAATTCTAACCTGAACATTAGGCTACTAAATAAATTAACATGCAATTTACTAGAGGTTCTGAATGATTTTCTTTCTTTCTTCTTTTTTTTTTTTTTGCTTCAGTCTATTTAAAAAAATATAACAAATCAGTTGAATAAATAATTAAATGACTCACGCAAATAGGCAGTCACTTGTTTGTTCCTAAATAAATCAGTGTTTTTTTTAACAAACTGACTGAATAAATTATTCAATAGATTAACTCATAAATTCACTTGACACATAAAAAAACAGTGTTTTGATTCTATATTCTGATCGGATGTGCCGTGTTTGATTCTAAATTCTGATTGGATGTGCCATGTTCAAAGCTGCTGTAAAATGACTATTATCACACGTTCTATATCTTCTATATTGAAATGCCAGGTTGCTGTGCAAACGACCTCCAATTAGGCTAATGAACTATTACTTATCGGAGGAAATGTTTATTATGCTAATTATTAGTAATAAATGTAACTGCTTATTGAACAAGGATGATTTTTTTTATATATATATAATGCACAGGTAATTTTATATAAGTAGTAGAGTAGTAGAGGCTTTGCATTAAAATTAATTCTCCACTGGCTGTAAGGTGTGTTTTAAAACAAAATGATTTTAATCAATTCATGTTTTATTACTCTATTCCCTTAATCATTCTTCAAGTTTGTTTTGCATCCTTTGAAACATTCAGCTTTCCTTCTCACACTATTGAGTGTCTGGCGGTTGCTGTTTCTATGGCAACAGCACGTCAATAATGAGCAAACATCAAGTCTCATGTGTTTATTATACTGGACTCCGACTCCGAGCTACTTACAGAGCCTTATTAGATGCTGAGACACATCAGTGCACTGCACTCTCTTCATCCAGCCATTTGCAGAATTTCCTCATTGCGTTTTTTGTCACACGCACCTGCTCTGCATTCAGGCTTTTATTTGTGCCTGAATTCTCTGATTGTGCATACGGATCAGCTAAATTACCAAAAAATAAATAAATAAAAAAATGAAATCAGGTTTAGGCAGTTGGCATCAGCGTTGTTACCATTAACCTAAAACTGAAAATATTAAAAATAATTTTCATTAACTGAAATAAAGTTGAAATAAAATACATTTACATATTAGATGAAAAATATCAACTTAAAAATATATATTAAAAAAAATGTGAAATGCTGTATTGGTAACTACCTGAAATAAAATAATTTAATCTAAAACCAAAAGCACATGTCAAAATTACATAAAAAATATATAAATAATTATATACAAAAGCTATTTCAAAATATTAATAAATGCAATGGTCACACTTTATTTTAAGGTCCAATTCTTGCCATTAACTATGACTTTTGCCTCAATAAACTCCTAATTTGCTGCTTATTAATAGTAAGTTAGTTGTTAAGTTTAGGTATTGGGTAGGATGTGGGATGCAGAATATGGTCATGCAGAAAATGTGACAGCCAATATGTTAATAACAGGCATGCTAACAAGCAAGTTAATACTGAGAACTGATCCCTATACTAAAGTGTTACCAATGCAATAACACTATACAAATAATGTCAATTTAACACTGGTTTGCACAGTACAAATAAACAGAAATAAAAACAGGATTGTTACCACTACAATATTTAAGTTTAGTTTTTGCTATAATATTTCTGGATCATTGATCCGAAAGAGTTATTGTTCTCATAAAGAAAATAATATAATTTAAGAATACAGAAAACTATTTCCAGCCTAAAGGTGGTACTTTTACATTAATGTTTAATACACTTTAAAAGTTTAATAAAAGCATAATGAGTTCTTTCTCACAAAAATGTTCCTTATTTTAAATTGTCCAGAGGAGACAAAAAAAGAGACGTGGATGTGTGTATTTTTTGCTCCACTGGTGTCACCAAATGGAAGTGGGAAATAAAAAATGAGAGTAAAGACCCTTTTCAGTCAGGTTTCTGAAACGCTCCCCCTGTCTGTCATTGGCTGAACACACAGGTAGCCCCGCCCCAAACAAACACTATTGGTTGCCGTGTCAGAATGGTATAATCTTTTTTTTGTCCCTTAATTTTTTATTAAGATCGGTAAATCCCTCTCCATTTCCAGATGACATGATTATGTGTTGAAACATGTTTCGTTTGAACTTTTGCCCCATGTGTTTAAAATCAGATTTTTAGGTCAGGTCTCAAAGGTCAGGCTTTTGTCTGTTTTACCTCCCCCTATCTTTTCAGCTCTATCCGGTCTCTGTAAACAAGAGGGTTGCAGGGGACTGAGGCTCTCTGTGTTTCCACGCAGCAGCTGCAGGAAGAGACTGTGAGAACCACATCCATCCCACAATGCTCCTCTTAAACCAATGGCAGGAATGTGTCCGCTCAGACATGTCTGCTCACATGAACTTGCTTTTATACGCAGAGACCCATACGGACTTAAACACACACACAGGACCAGACCATAACAACCAGAGCCTATTAAACCTGACCAAAACCAGCCATTTCAGCATTCACATCCTCAGCACATCATACTGTGAAAAGTGATGGAGTAATGTACTGCAGACCATAAAAAAGCAACCACAATTCTGTTTGCTAACAGCACGAACCCTATGAAATGGCTTGGCAAGCAGCGATAAGGTGGTATATGCAATACATTAATATGTCAACACATAAGAGGTATCATGCTAACAATTAAAACACTAAAAATGATCATGCTAACAAAACAAAATTTAATTAGACTTACTGTGCACACTCTCAGTATAAACAAACAAATGATAAAATGAATAAACAACTAATTAGAAATGATAATGAGGACTTATAGAGGAGTACATATAATGCTCTTGTGTGGCACCTATATCAGTGTAAACAAGTGATTTGTGCTTATGTGTAACATATTCCACAAAATTGTGCCAATTTTCGCTTTAGTTAGTAATTGTGTAATCAGAGTAAATAGTGCATCCAATATTACAATGCATACTAAAATGTACTTAGCCAGCTGCAAATCCATCAAGGAACACATTTCGAAAGCAGACTTGATCGCAGGTCCAGGAAATGGAAGCCCTATAGAACAGAATGTGTCAGACGCAAGAAAATAAGGCCAACTAATGAGGACAGCTAAATATACCACTACAGGCGTTCTGCTCTCTCGCTCTCTCATCTCTCTCTTTCTCTCTCTGAAGGTTACCTTGCTTTCATTACACCAGGACACATTTAATATCAGCTCTATGATCAGGCCTGGTGAGCCCATATCGAGCTTTATCCAAGGTTTGGACCATAATAATCTTCATAGTAGACACACTAATTTCTGTGTCCAAGGCTAGAGTACAAAAACTTAGAAATTCTGTCATTATTTTGTTCACCCTCATGTTGCTCTGACCCCATTTGCTGTTTTTATTAATTTGTTTCTGTAGGACATGAAAGCAGATTTTTTTTCTTTTGAATTATTACACAACTCGTCATACAACAATGGTTTATAGTGACCAGAGCTGTCAAACACACACAAAAAAAAGAAAAATAATAGCACTTTTATGGTGGTATTTTTTGTCCTTTTTTGAGCTCTACAGACCCTGGGCATGTGCATAAGTTACAACTTAGCCTAGTTGCAGCATAAAGGTGCACTATAACTACTTATTTTTTATTGCACCGTCATTTAGTTGAAACCTAACTCTGTGTATAAACTAAATATTTACAGACACTTCTGACCATGATTAATGGTAGGGATTAAAACAGCAGATTAACTGAATAATTCCATAAGTAAACTCATGTTTTACCTGACAAATTAAATTCTTTAGGCATATATGATGATGTTGACATTTACACTAATTTTAAGAAAGAGAACATTATGTGAATAATTGACTTGTTAGTGTCTAAAAATCAATTCAAAACACCTCCAAGTGTATGTCAAATAAAATTAATCATAATGAATAAATGTGATGTTTTTGTGTGTGTGTGTGTGTGTGTGTGTGCTTGTCAGTATCTATTTATTGATATTACTGTCAGATACCATTTCTGAATATTATTTACATTTATTTATAAATAATTCATATTAATTTAAATCATGATTAAGTGTCATATTTCATGGGAAACTTGTTTTTATCATAAGTTACGTGAGACAACATAAGTTAGAATCAACCAAAACTGAAATTCAAAGCTACACAGCTTCTTGTCACAAATTTGAAGGCTGTTGGTTGTTTAAAGGTAAACCTAATAAGACTATGCATTACTTTCTGGAGAGCTTACGAGCCTCTAGGTACGTTCTGCCTCACGAACCAATGGTGCAACCGAAGCGTTAGTTACAAACTAGCCATGAGTTATAAAGCCTCTAATGTAGATTTTACCCTACCCTGGGCACTATGAATTGTCTGAGTATGAGTTTGCAATGTCTTGGGGTGAGCAAACTGTTCCTGTAAGACTTAACTAGTTGTGGTTACAGAAAAGTGTGACATAATACGTGTCCCTTGGCAGAATTAGACAAAAAATTATTTCCAACTACACCATGCAGTCTTTGTTCTTTCACACGGTATTTCTAGAGAATATAGAGATTTGAATTGCACTCTTAAGAGAAGCAACATTTCGATTAAATGTAAAAGTAATAATGACAAGAAATGAAATAAATAAGCGGAGCTCGGAAGCATTAGCTATTAACAGCATGAAGTAATTTATCCACACACTCCACTTGTTAGGGTTGTTTCTGAATGCTAATGACTCTATGTCATTGAAAAGCAGTCATATGTGACAGTGTCATTAATGGCTTCTCGAGTCTCATTCGCTCTCTGTATATGGTGGCAGTCTTGCTCTTTATTAAAATACTTTAATAAGACGTACATCTACTGTTCTTTCACACTTGACTGACTGGGCCATACAAACATTTAAGTCTCAAGTTTGTGTTCATTACATAGCACACATATTGAGAAATGGGTTATATAGGGGATTCTTCAATTATAGAGGCACTATAAAAACTTAAAATCTTTAAAAAAAAAATCTAATTTCTAATTCTGCAATGACACCTAAAAAACTGATAATGATGCAAAACTTAATTTTTCAGTTTTCTGCTCTCTACTTCACTGCCCTGCTAGAGATGTGCTCTCATTTTATATCTCATTTCAAATATGTATTTTATATTATTAAATAATATTATTACTTTTAGTTGTGAAAATATAATTTAATATGTTCTAAGGAACATGTAAGGTTGTTCATCTCTGGTTTTAATGCTTTTTATAAATGTATTATATAGGAAATAATAATTAAAGAGACACCATTATAATCTGCCCTTTAAAACTACAATTTATATATAATTCATACTAGGGAATGGAACAGTTCCCCTAATCGAAGTATAACTCAGAATGTATTGAGGTCGACTGCAAGCAATAATTGGCAGCATTATAAAGAAACAGTCCCATTATTTTTATACAGTAATAGCCTGAGGAAAGGCAATTCGAAAGTGCATTTTTATCTGTACTTGACATCCTTTCTCACCTATTTTGTTGTAATACAGCTGCTAATTTGAAAAAATGTATCCATGGAGTTCATGTGGAACATTAAAAGCACATCTTGTGGATGTCATTTACATTGAATATTTATAAAAGTTTGCTTCATATGCTTCATCAGCACTGGCATGCCACATTTTGTTGATCCATCAACCATTTACCAGATGACCTGCTCTGACCCATCAGATGACCTGACCTCTTCTTGCCCCTCTGGTCGCTAGATCAATGCAAACTGAAACTGGTTAGCGATAAGAATGTTTTATGTTCATAAATTATTTAAACTATGCTGCTTGACCTAGTTCATTTGGCTGATAGTGCTGAGCAAAACATTCATTAAGGACAGGTCCAAGAGCAGCTGCGCACTTTTGCTTTATTATCTGTCACATGCCATGGGGACGTGTCCATTATATAAAATGTATACATGGAGGTGACAGGCAGAAAGGTGTCTTGGGAAATAGCGACAGTCTGGGTTGGGGGTGGTAACGAAAATAGAGCTGTTGTCGTGGGTGGAGGAAGTGGGGGAAGGGAAAATATTCCAGAGGCTCAGAGCCAGATGGTCATTGATATAGAGGTGGCCCAGTTACAGTATGTTATACCATATCGCACTGTACTTACAGTCTTTTGCAGCTACGTTTGTCTTGGTGTGATTTATGAGGAAGCAACAAAGACTCATTAGGTGCCTGCAAACATCCCTTATTAGAAATACTGTTGCTCTTGCTCATATACTCCTGAGGCTTTGACAAGACAACAGGACCAAGATGGCAGTGATTAAAAAAAATGTTAGTACATCCTTCTGTAATTTTTTTTCATGGGTTTTAATTTAACTCTGATCAATCATAATCAGTCATAATTTGGTCAGCAAGTCTAATTACAAAAAGACCTTAAGTTGATTACACCGATTGCAATGCATATTTCATCAATAAATTTGATTATGTCATCCCTCAGTAATAATCTTCATCTTTTACTTCTGCTGACTTCACATTATATAGGAACAAAGTAGTTTACAGTCTTCCAAAGTAGAATTAATTTCATCAGCCCATTAAACAACAATTTTTTTCTGCATTGTCTTTTCTTATTGTATCTAAATCTTTATGATAAAAAAGACATGTCTAGTGCCTCTTTCAGGTTTTTGGTAATTAAAATAATATAACAATATAATAATGTCATTTAAAAAATATATAATTGATGTATAGAAGTATATACCGGAACGTTACATTTAATGTTTATTTTATTTTACTATTTAATATAGCTTTGTTTTTTCAAAAATATTATTAATTTCAAAAATATTATCAAATTTCACATACTTCTTGATAACATTTTACTTAATAAGCATCACTTTGTAATAACTTTGCATGACTCTGAGAGATTTTGAGGAAAGACCCTAGTAAAAAAAAATTAATCTATGGCATAATCTATTTAAAATACATTAATTTCATACCAGGTATACTTGAAATCCATTAACATATTTATTGACATGTCACTTAAGGCTTACTGATTTAAAAATATAATTAAACTTCATTTGGAGTATTTGGACAATACACTTTTTAATATTATGCCTAAAATGTGTTTTAATATCACTATTAAGTATGATCTTTGTATAATAATCAGTCTTTAAATGCAACGTATTTAAATTATACCTAAAGTATACTTGCAATAGTTCCACTTTAGCACAATCA
Organism: Sinocyclocheilus grahami; assembly: GCF_001515645.1. NCBI lineage: Eukaryota > Metazoa > Chordata > Actinopteri > Cypriniformes > Cyprinidae > Sinocyclocheilus > Sinocyclocheilus grahami. The sequence continues at coordinate 859,222 of NW_015505509.1, forward strand.
AATATACTTACAGTGAGTATAGTTGGACCTAAGCCCTACTTCCACACAATTAAAGTGCATTTAGTACAAAGTTAGTTTTTCCAATTTAGCAGACTTTATACCTGTTTAGTATACCAAAAGTACAATTACAAGGTATTTTTATTAAGCACATAAATATGTGCATGTATTTGTAGTATACTTTCAAATACATTTTAGTATTTTTTTACTAGGGGAGGGAATAATTTTTGCAAATGAGATCCTACAGTTGTACAAGACTCATAATGTGTTACTTTTCTATCAGATTCTAATTGATTCTCTTTTTTTCAGTCTGTTCTCAGTTCTCAAGAGGAGTTTATGCTATTTTTGGATTTTATGACAAGAAGTCAATGAACACAATAACGTCGTTCTGTGGGACACTGCACGTCTCCTTCATCACACCAAGCTTTCCCTTGGACGGAAATCAGCAGTTTATCATTCAGATGCGACCAGACATCAAAGGGCCTCTCCTGAGCCTCATTGAGTACTACAAATGGGACAAGTTTGCCTACCTGTACGACAGTGACCGAGGTAAGGCACTGCACTGCATTATTCAACACCATATAAACATGACGTGTGTGAGCTGAGGAAAAATAACAGATTTACTTTTAAATAGGATTCCATTTGTGTTTTGCCAGTGGGAAGGCTTTCAGGCACATCAGCTGGTTTGTTGTTTAGCAAATCATCACTTTTGGATGAAGCCATTCCTTTAGCATTTTAAAATAAATATGAGTAAAGTGTCTCATCGCTTAAAGGTGCATGGGGCTGGTTCAGCATGGGGCATCGTTAAAATGCAGGGCTTGGGATAGTATTATAATTCACACAGTATCATGATGCTATATAAAAGCAATTGACAATATTTGATGCTACAGATAAGATTATGGCTGTTGCATTTAGAATATTCATATTTAAGGATATTAGCCTGTCAAAAGGCATATCTACAATGAAACGCAGGTTTATTTTGCACCTTGAGCTGGAGTGAGCAGGATCCAGCATTATTAAATGTTCATTTTGTGTTTGTTGAACCCACTGGCCTTTGTTTTGCGGCTTTCTATTTGCCTCAAGCTCGTCTGTGTCTCTCACTCTCCATTTTTTTTTTCAATCTCCCTTTCTGTTTTACTCATTTTCCTCTGTCACCCTCCAATTCTCGCTTTCTTTGATGGTTGCGGAGGTTGAGAGCTGTGTGGCACAAATGAGAATGGTTGACGTGAGTCTCTGAGGACCGCGGTGTCGTAAATGTCTGTAATGGCGATGTTTTATTAACTGTGAGGTTGCTACTTCAACTTTCCTGTGATGAAGATCAGTATGCACACAATGTGTCATTTATCATTTATGAATATTAATTATGTATACATAACCCAATGTTCCCAAAAATCCTCTTTGTGTGTGCATTTGCTTGCATGCCTTTGTGACTGTTTGCTTTTGTTGAGGGGTGAATCTGCATGATTTATTTTAGACTTGTGTGGTTGCATATGTGGGATGAAATATGCACCTTGATGCACACGTTTACATCACTTGTCATACTAATTAGGTCGATCGATGCTACATTCCCATGGTAACCATTGTGCTGTGTGTGTTATTAATGTGTCGGTGTTACTGTGTGAGAGCAGCAGCACAGCGCCTGTGGTCATGACACATTTCACTGGTGAGATCAGTCATAAATGCAAACTTAATGCCACATCCAGCATCCCTCCAGTCCTCCATTTGTGCAAATAATGTTGAGGATTTAAGGAATGTAATAGGATGTGCACTGCATCTTTTATGATACGTAATAAACTGTATATTTACAGATGATTTGCATGCTGTGGTTGATTAAGTTCAATGTTCAATAACAGTGTGAAATGTATCCGTTTTGAAACAAGTTCAGTTCAGCTTAAGCCGTTCTCCAGAAAGCAGCAATGTCATTATTAAACAACACACTTACTCAGATATCACTACTTTCAATCGTGTCTAAATTGAATATACTTAAAAATTACTCGAATATACTTAAAAATTATTACTTTGAGTAAGCCGTTTTTTTGTCGTACATCCATATCTGCAACCTTCATTACACTTGTGGTATTTACCAAAGATTTGTTGAATAATAGTCTAAAAGAAGGTAATTATGAATAATAAAGGCTTTTTTAGATTATTTATTTATTTATTTAAATTGTTCAAATTTTAAAGCAAAAAAAAAGCATAAACTTAAAGATGTTTCTTGTGCTAAACAAGGCTGCATTTATTTGATCAAAAACACAATAAAAACTGTAATATTATGAAATATTATTACAATTAAAAATAACTGTTTTCTTTTTTTCACATATTTGAAAATGTAATTTATTCCAATTTATTATAAATTGTGCATGTTTTAGTAAAGAAATGGCTGATGGGTTAATAAAGAGTTTATTCAAGCCCGATATTGAGCACTTAAGCAGGAAACAAATTCATAATTTATAGTCCCAGAAAAGCTTTTATTTTTTAAACCACAGAGCGTGAAAGTGAAAGTGGCTGGTGGCCAGGGTGGTAGTTGTTGTGCTTATATAAATTATGTGAAGGTTCCAGTTTAGTGTTTTGTTCAGTGGCGTGGATGTGAAGACGTGATGGATTCTTACAGCCTGCTGGGTGCTTTCTGCATGACAGTTGATCGCTTTAGATACTTTTTTCATCACTCACCTGGTGGAGATGCCAGCATCCTTTTACACTGGATACTGATGAGCAGGGAAGTGACTGTAGCTGAGGGTCATTTCGTCACCCTTCCTGCTGCCCATGTGGATCTGGCGTGTCGCTGTCCGTGGTCCTGGAACGCATGAGACAGGGTACCCAGAGTGTCGCTGACACACTTATATAGACTCACAAACGCTCTCTCGTGCTTGTTAGGTGGTGTGTTGTCATCAGGGACAGGTGCATGGCAAAAGAGAAATATGCTTACAACTGGAAAACATGCTTGAGCACCAGAATTCCTGTTTCAGCAGGTCATTAAATGTAAAGTTTGTCTGGATTGTGCATTTCTTTTTTGTTTGAGCTTGAAGGACAGTCACTGCTCCCCATCTCCTTTGACTTTATCTTTTCTTGGTGATTTGCTTTGTTTTAAAGTGCCTTATGTAATCAATAAAGGATTGGCTGTGCACAAAGACTAATTTTCCCTCACTGTGAGACTCATCCATAACCCCTGCATAATTGGGATGGCTAATTAAATCAGTGTAACACCTCTGAAGATCTACAAAGATCCAGCTGCGAAGTGCTTATAGAGAGACAATGAGATTATGTAATACAGCTGACATCACAGTTCAATAAGGGAGACCCCATACTGGTAAAACCAATAGACAGATATTGAACCACAACCATTATTCATTAAGGTTTCACTCATGTTTATGCAACAAGATTATGGAGCACTACGTAAAATAATATAATACATGCTACAAATACACAACTGTTTAAAAGTTTGCTCCCAGTAATATTTTTTTTTCTTTTAATGGGCAAGGATGCACATAATGGCTGAAAACAACAGGAAAGGTACCAACCAACCAACCAACAAACAAACGAACGAACGAATAAACGAACAAACAAACTAATAGAATGCTGTTCTTTTGAGCTGTCTATTCATTAAAGATTCTTGGGGGGAAAAGTATCACTGTTTCCACAAAAAAATTAAGCAGCACAACTGATTTCAACACTGATATTTTTATTAATTATTATTTTTATTTATTTATTTATTTGAGCAGCAAATCAGCATATTATAATTATTTCTGAAGGATCATGTGAGCATGATCAAGGCTAGAGTAATGGGTGCTAAAAATTCAGCTTTGTGATCACAGGAATAAAATACATTTTAAGATAATTAAAATAGAAAACAATTATTTTAAATTGTAAATATTTCACAATATTAGGTTTTATACAGTATTTATGAACAAATCAAATAAATGCAACCCTGTTTAGACTAAGATACTTATTTAAAAAACATAAAAATATTACAGACCCAAACTTTTGAATGGTAGTGTAGATGTCAAATGCATTATTATTATTGTTGCTGCTGTTGTTTTCATTTTGCCCAAATAAGTGTTACAATGTTAAATCTTTTTACATTTCAAATGACTATTTTTACATATCATGGTTAAGGAAATTGCTAGCAAATTAAATAAATTCATATTGAGTCAGGATTTGCCTGCAAATTGTTAAATCTTCAGCTTCTATGTCACCCATCAGGCATTCATTCATAAGTGATTTTGGAGTGTTCTGGAACAATAATGAACAGAAGTGCTATCATCTCATTTGCTCCTTAGGTTTTAAGTGACCCAAATCAGGATTTCCTAGATTGAGAAGTGATTTTGTAGTGTGCTGGAGTAACAATGCATTTCAATGCTATCATCTCATTTGTTAGCACTAATGGCCCTTACTAACGAGCTTTTAATCACTTATCTCCAAGAATAGCTGTAAGCCTTGATCCTCATGTCTCTAAGCCACACATTTAACAAAGGTTAAACACAGGAGCCCACTGTGCCTCGCACTCCCTGAGATTTTATCCACGATTAATGTACTCTGTCGAAACACGACACACTGTTTTCATATTCTTACAAATCAAATACACATATCTAGCATACAAACACTCACTCACATTGACTTAATTAAAGTGCCCCTATTATGGGTAAGGAAAGGTTCATATTTTGGTTTTGGGAGTCCCCAACAACAGGTTGACATGCATGCAAAGTCAAAAAACGCTTTCATTGTCTTATAATATGCATTTATTTTTATCTTACTTGCTCAACGACTCCCAAACGATTCGCTCAATGATTAATTTTCCCAAACCCCTCCTTTGTGGAAACAGCTATTCTTACTGCTCTAAAAGCGGCACCTATAGTGGCAAAGAATGAATTTGCATTTTCATTCAGACCAATGCGAAAAGACCAACAAGTGGGCGGGAAATATGCTAATGTTTCATGTTCACATCAACATTGAAACGGCTTGGGATTCGTTTGAAAAACGACTCGTTTCAATGATTCAGAGTTGACTCTTTCTTTTGAGAGACTGTAAATTCATACACGGTGCATTTTCAGATTTGAAATTTTGCTGGATGTTTTCATTCACTTAGAATGAAAGTTAATATTCCAAAAAATCTGTTCCTCTTCCTCATAATCAGGACTTACCACTCTCCAAGTTGTGCTGGACACAGCAGCAGAGAAGAAATGGCATGTGACCGCCATCAACGTGGGCAACATGAAGGACGAGAGGAAGGATGAAGCATATCGCTCACTCTTTCAGGACCTAGAAAACAAGAAGGAGCGGAGAGTGATTCTCGACTGTGAGCAGGACAAAGTTAAAGATATCATGGAACAGGTATACACATCAGCTGATGCACTAAATAGTTCTGATGTAATCGACATTATGACATTGTCATCTTAGCATGCAGCATTTCAGCTCAAACAAAGTGCTCCTAATATGAGCTGGTTTAGCTGCATTAATTAATGTAAGTCCTTGTCATTTGTATGGGTGATGAAATAATGCAGACATTGCATGTAAACAAGCTAATCAAAGCAAAACAAATGCATTATCATTTAATAGTTCAGGGTCAGCAAGATGTTTTTTTTTTTTAAATAATTTTATTAACCAACAATCTAGTAAATTATTACTCTGTTTTGAACTTTGTAATAATAAAAGATTTCTGGGGGGAAAACTATATACATGCATACACACACACACACACCAGCACAACTGTTTTCAACGTTGATAATAATAACTGTTTCTTGAGCACTAAATTAGAATATTAGAATGATTTCTGAAGGATCATGTGACATTGAAGACTGGAGTAATGGCTGCTTAAAATTCAGCATTTCATCACATAATAAATTACATTTTAAAATATATTAAAATAGACAGCAGTTATTTTAAATTGTAAAAAATATTTCCCAGTATTTATATTATTGTATTTATACTTTAACATTTTACATTTTTTAATTAAATAAATGCACCTTTGGTGAGTGTAAGGGACTTTTAAACAGTAGTGGATGTAAAGAAAAAGAACTTGATAATCCAAAAGGATTTTTTTCATCTTTATATAAACAACAAGTCTACATAATACTTAAATAACAATATAAAAACTAATAATTAAAGCAACTTAGTACATTTTAAAAGCACCATAACTATGAATCATTAATTAGGAAGCACAAACAGACACCATTAGCGGGCAGAAAAGTCCTCATGAGATGGGTTTTTCATTCACACTCGCTGCACCCTCAGGGAAGAGCTATTGATTTGTATTTAAAGCCTGCAGAAGTGTGTTTAACCAACCGCCAGAATCAATGCAGCTGATTTGGGCTCTATAATATAGCTTTATCTACACACACAATTGCACGTACACATCACAAGTACCTTGCCGTCAGCACACAAACCTCTCAGACTGCTTTTATTTCAGCATGGAGCAGTATACATTTTCTTATCATTATCTAAAATATATTTATGAAGTGTAGTTTCACTTCATGAGCTTCTTTATTCTCGTTGCAGGTCATAACTATTGGCAGGCACGTGAAAGGATATCACTACATCATAGCAAACTTGGTAAATTATCTCAAATGTAACACTACCAAAGAACTACACATCTTATTGAAAATGTGCAAAAATGCTGAGAAAACCATGTCATGTTTTCAGGGTTTTGTGGATGGAGATCTTTCAAAAATCCAATACGGTGGAGCTAATGTCTCAGGCTTTCAGATTGTGGATTTCGATGACCCTCTGGTATCTAAATTTGACCAGCGCTGGGAAGCCCTGGAGGAAAAAGAATATCCTGGAGCAGACAGCAAGATACGGGTGAGATCTGTGTGTGTGTGTGTGTGTGTGAGACAGTCGCTTTTACTGTTTCAGACAGCTTCACTAAATATGATTAAAAGAGATGTTCAGGTAATTGCTACATGAACATAAAACCTCTTCATTTAAATGCCCGTATAGTTCAGGCCATTTGCAGGACAAGCTTGTTAGTCATTTTCAACTCCAGATAAAATGTAGTCTCATCTGTCTTCTCGCCAATTTACAAAGACTAAGTAGGTGCTTAATTTCCTGGGACTGAAATCAAGTGTTTCATTCTTACATTACCAATGAAGCCTGAAAATGCATAATTTAGAATTGAGAACGCCTTTTAAATTACAGTACATTCATGAATTTGAATTGAATGTACATTGCGGTAGCAAACAAATTCAAATGTAATGAAATTCATAAAACTGCTGTTATTTCCTGAGACAGCTTTACCAAATAAATGTTAAAGGAATAGTTCACCCAAAAATGAAAATTGTGACATTAATGACTCACCCTCACATTCCAAAACCGCAAGGCCTGAAATCCGAGAGCTTTCTGACCCTGCATAAACAGCAACGCAGCAACTAAAGTAACTACCACGTTCAAGGCCCAGAATGTCAGTAAGGACATCATTAAAATAGTCCATGTGTTCAACCATAATTTGATGAAGCTATGAGAATACTTGTGCACAAAGAAATCAAAAATAACTCTCGAGAGTCAATCTTGAGAGTACCACAGCGCATGCGTGTGCATTCCTCTGCTTGTAAACAAGCCGCAGTGTATCCGGGTTCTACGTCAGAACACCGACTCCTGCGTCAGTAGCACCTTGCGCATGCATGGTGCTCTCGTGAATGCTCATTGAATTGAACGCTAGAATTGCTATTATCACCTACAGTACAAGTATATTTCTGATTTTCTTCTCCAACCCTGTCAACTAATTCCTTACCATCTCTCACTCTCTCTCTCTCTGTATCCAGTACACTTCAGCACTGACATATGACGCAGTTCAGGTGATGACTGAGGCCTTCCGTTATCTGCACAAACAGCGAATTGACATCTCCCGTAGAGCTAACAATGGAGACTGCCTGGCCAATCCTGCTGTACCTTGGGCACAAGGGGTGGAGATAGAGCGTGCCCTAAAACAGGTGACATTATGCCAACCTGCCCAATGAGCACAAAGAAATCTATATAATTGTATTGTTTATATTGGGTTGTTGAAGTATTTGTAAAATAAAATCTTAGCTTAAATAAGATTTTGAACCCAGATAGTCACTTTTAGAGGCCATTTTAGATATTTGAACTTTTTCTGAAAAAGAAAAGAAAATCCCTCAAAAATGATTTTTCTTTTCTGTCATATCATTTTCATGCAGGTGAGAGTTGATGGTCTCACTGGTAATATTCAGTTTGACCAATATGGAAAAAGGGTGAATTACACAGTCAATGTCATGGAACTGAAAAGCAATGGACCAGTTAAGGTAAGGCTTGGTTCTAAGAAAAGTGTATATTAGAAAATAAAGCAGCATTTATTATTTCACATCATAAGTGTTACAAGTTACTCACAAATGCCTCTCTTTTTCAGATTGGCTATTGGAATGAAGTTGACAAAATGGTTGTGACAAAGTCTGATCTCTTCCCAAATGATACAATGGGGCTGGAAAACAAGACTGTGATCGTCACCACTATTCTAGTAGGTCTCAGTTGTGGTTTTCCATACTATTATGCTGTATTGTTGGAGTACGTGCTCCTTGACAAGGTGTTCCCTGCTGTCTTTTTCAGGAAGCGCCGTATGTAATGCTAAAGAAGAATGCTGACCTTTTTGTGGATAATGAAAGATATGAGGGGTACTGTGTGGACTTGGCAGCTGAAATAGCAAAACACTGTGGATTTAAATATCAGCTGAAAATAGTAGGAGATGGCAAATATGGAGCCAGAGATGCAGAGACGAAGATCTGGAATGGAATGGTTGGAGAGTTGGTTTATGGGGTAAGAAAGATATATATTTTTTAAACCTTCAAAGTTGGACATATATTAGTGATAAGTAGCTTCTAAACTGTTAGCATCAACATTTCCTATGATGAATTAATATTAAATCTCTTTGATTTTAGAAAGCTGACATTGCAGTGGCTCCACTGACTATCACTTTAGTCAGAGAAGAAGTCATCGACTTCTCAAAGCCATTCATGAGTTTGGGCATCTCCATCATGATCAAGAAGCCTCAGAAATCCAAGCCTGGTGTTTTCTCATTCCTGGACCCGCTGGCCTATGAGATCTGGATGTGTATCGTGTTTGCCTACATCGGCGTAAGCGTGGTGCTTTTCCTGGTCAGTCGTTTTAGTCCATATGAGTGGCACACTGAGGAATATGAGGATGGCCAGATACAGACTAACGAGTCAACCAATGAGTTTGGGATTTTCAACAGCCTTTGGTTCTCTCTTGGAGCTTTTATGAGACAGGGCTGTGATATTTCACCAAGGTTTGTTCTTGATCTTGCTTGGCCTTGATTCTTTGGTCAAAAGATATTGATTTAAGATGAATTATTAGTTATATCTATGTTGAAATGAATAAATATACTACACTAAAACATTACATATTTAGATGATCGTTATTCATTATGCATGATAGACTCATCTAAGCAGGCGAAGCAAATTCTGCCTAGCAGCTATTTTCACAAATACCTTAAAATCATTAGTGAAACATCTGTTCAGGCTTCATGTTGACTTCAAAGTCCTTAGTCACCAACTCATAAATATATTTTCCGAGATCATACAAGACTGAACAGTTTCAGAAATACAGTGGAGTTGCATTTAAATTGAACATATTTTGCTTATTGAAGCCTATTAGCTGTGAAAGAGATTTTTAACTGTGATCATGCTGTCATGCCTAATATTTCCCATTGGGCATTTTTCATCAGGTCTCTTTCTGGTCGCATAGTTGGAGGAGTCTGGTGGTTTTTCACCCTGATCATAATTTCATCCTACACGGCTAACTTGGCTGCCTTCCTAACAGTGGAGAGGATGGTGTCTCCAATTGAAAGTGCAGAGGACTTAGCAAAGCAAACAGAGATTGCTTATGGAACTTTAGATTCTGGTTCAACAAAAGAGTTTTTCAGGGTAAGAGATCTTTTTCCTCACTGTAATCCCTATAATCCATATGCCTACTTTTTCTTTAATTTTGCATTTGCAATTTGGTTTTAACTACTA
>NW_015505509.1:874195-891316 GCF_001515645.1 Sinocyclocheilus grahami
AACTAGTGGAAGAAAAGTCAAAACTCTGAGAATATAAACTTGCAGTTACAAGAAAAAAATTATTGTAAAATGTAAACTCATAATTATTAATTATAACTTGAAAATGTAAGATATAATCTCAGAATTTCAAGAAAAAAAGTCAGAATTGTGAGATGTTAAGACCTAGTAGAAAAGTCCAAACTGTGAGAATGTAAATTTGAAATTACCAGAAATAAAATAAAATAAATAACAACCTGAATTGCAAGATATATACTCAGAAATACAAGTTTATAACTTGCAAATTTGAGATATAAACTCACAATTGTGAGAAAACAAGTCAGAATTGTGAGATAAAAAGTCGCAATTACCTTTTTTATTTTATATGACAGAAACAAGCCTCCATACCCATCTCCCTCATTGCCTGCTTGCGATATGATTTTTTAAATGGTGATTGCTCGCAACTTTGCTCCTCATTTTTGATGTTTTTCCACCACATCAATTCATGTCTGCATTTTCAACTAAACATTTAAAAAATAAGCTTGAAGCCAGTTTGCGAAATCCGCTCTAACTTTCCTTCATCTCTCTGTTTGGTGTGTGTGCGTGGATATTTGTTTCTCCGTTCGCATCTATGTGCGTGTTCCAGGTGACCTTTTCGGACGCTATGAGGAGCAAAGCGAGACTGTCTATTACTGGGAGTACTGGCGAGAATGGACGTGTGATGAGTCCTGAGTTCCCCAAAGCAGTACATGTGGTGCCCTTTGTTAGACCTGGTGTGGGAATGAACGTCAGTCTGACTGATCTCTCCTGATGGATAAGAACCTGCCGAGTGCCTTACACAATGGTTTTCAATAGAGCGTGTTCTATTCTCTTTCCTGTCGCTCTCTCCCCTATCTCTCACCTGAATGGAGGACGGAGGCCTCATTTGATGTCATAGAGACATAATCCTTCCTTGGCCCTTTATAACAAAAGATGCACTCTTCTATTGAAAATACGCCGACTGACACAAAGACACTCGCTTAGCGAGCTGATGACATCTACCCCCTGTAACGGATATTTTTGACGACAACTTGAAACACATTGAAGCTCTTTGCGGGAAAGAGAGAAGTTAATAAAGTCTGTCTGTTTTCATAGCTGACGCCGTTCCGATGTCTATTTCGGCTCAAGCACACTTTACCATCGTCTGCTTCAGGATGTGAAATGTCTTTTTTATTAATAAAACGAAGAAAAAATCTCTATGAAAAAGTATTTTTATGTATTTTCACAGAAATGGCTTTTAAATAAACCTGCTTACATACCAGTTAATTAAAGCTGTAAATCATTATCTCGACATACTTTTAAGAGCTTAGCTACTAGTTTCACATTTTAATGCCAAATATGTTGCTTATCTTGTAATTTATTAGTCCTCTTCTGATACATTCATTAACATTTTGGTGTTAATATGAAATATCTAGCAATGCTTGTCATTTGAAATCTGTTTGAAAAGTGGGTGCCGCAGTTATGATCTCTTACTTTCATCGACTTGTTTGATTTCAAGAATCTGTTTGTATTTTTTGTTTATCAAGAAAATCAGGGTAGCGGTTATAATATTAAAAAAGAAAACGTGTTTACAATATGAACTTAAAAAGGAAAATGTAAAAAAAAAAAAGTACCTATTGTATTATTGCATATGTTTTGCTGTGAAATGAATAGAAGCATACACATCAACAAAATGCTCTGTTAAAAATGCCAAATAATTAAGTGTGCCAAAATTATTGATAAATATAGTCATATATTAATCTGTCATCAATGTGAATGTAGTCAATACATTCTGTAAGTTTTGTTACTAAATGTTCAGTTGGATGGTATATACAGTGATTTATCAAGGATTTTATTTAAATTTTTGCTTGTTTGTTTTTACCTTATAGCAATTTTTGCATTCAGACCACAGTATGGCTTTTTTACATTTCCACTCTGCATCTAGAATTTGTTTTCCAAGCATCCAAGTTACATATATTTTTCATAAAAGGCAAGAAATGCCATATTACAGGCCAAAACATCTATGCTTATTCTTCAGTATTTATGAAACCTACCACGAGAGAACAGTTTGTTTGATAATGATAATAGTTCACAGTTTATTATATCACAGTTAAACTACTATTTCCCAAAAAAACAATGGCAACTATAACAGTTAACATTTGATATAGCAATAAACCGAGATTAAAAACAAAGATGTCCCCAAAAGTGAGAGTACATTTGTAAGCTCAAAAAATGATCACAGTTATGTACATTGCTGTATGATTTTTTTTCCCCCTTCTCACTTCAGCCTTTCTCTCCTCAGTCTTCCATACTAGACTGGGAGACTGGTTAAGACTTTTGGTTTTGTCATGATATAATCACTATTAGTTGAACAAGACCATGTAATTTTAAGGACTGCTCTCGCTACCATTTTGTAAATGAATGTGTGCCAACTTGTTTATTTTTTGGGATCCTTTCTAAATAAAAGCTGACTAATAGTCTTATGTTTCGATTGCAGTTTTCAATGACCAATATGATTATAGTCAATTCAGTCCTGAGCAGGAAGCAACAAAATATACTCTGCAGACATTTGAGGTTGCAGAGCTTCATCTAAACGCCATTTTACAGAACATTTCAAGACTTCTGAGAAATATGTGCTAATCATTTGGATCATTTTTGAAGTAAAAAAGTAATTTTAGCATGATTCTTTTTAAAGTATTTCCAGTAATCACAGACAAAATGACTCAATCAAACACACCATTTCATTCTTCCAAATAGATCATTCATGAAGTGATTTCCACTGATTCCTTGTTGGGTTGGGATGGATTTAAATGTGTCTGCTAGCTGATAGGAAGTGAGAGGAATGGAGAGGTGTTTTTGATCATAAATAATCATGCTGTGACGTCTCTGCATTGGTGTTAATGAATGTCACACATTCCAAAATGACAGATACCCTCCCCCTGCTCTTTCTACATAATCTCCCTTCCATCTTTGCAGTCCATATGGTGCCCAACACTTCTGCAGACATCCATTTAACATTTCATCTAACATCTAGTCTCAAAATATTAAAGGCTCTTTGGGCTTTTGCACAAGGGTATGCATTGACTTAGAAGGGCTATTTATCTAATTCCACATTTCATGATCTGAACTTTTGTGTTTTGGGACACTTCAAATACATTCCCTGCATTTCAAAAGATGCTTGATGGCAAACAAAATAGCAGATATCTGGCTTGAGACTCAAAGCTTGTGTTAAAAGACCACCTGATCTGTTTCTGTTCCTCTACTGGGTTTCCAAACAAAGCACCCTGCTCATATTTATATTTGACCAATGATAATATGTAAAAGGTTTATGTTGTGCCATCTTGCATTTATTTTGACACTTAGTAGCATGGATGCAAAACGTGTCCATCAGTAATAGGGTGGTTACCAGTTAAATTACTATAAGATTTACAACACGTCCTCAAAAGACCTTCAAAGATGCATTGCTAAGAATAAGGCAGTGTCATCTGATACACAGACAAAAGGAGGGTTATAACTGTGGTTAAATCCACATCAGTCAGAAAACACTGACCTTTGGGTTATCTCCAGTCATTAGGTCAATAATAAGACAGGGGATTGGTGGGCTAAACTTCAAAACCCATTGCTGTGTCCAAGATGACTATCTGCGCTTCAGCTTCCCCTTTTTGCAACTCAATCAAAAGCCATCATTGATAAACTCAAGCACAGCACAGCTAGATGACAGCAGGAGGAACAAAATACTGCCCTGAATATGCCAGTGCAGTGGAGACATCAATACCTCATACAGCCTCGCCTTTCATCTCGCCACTCTCATAATGAAGCCCCAAAGCTATTTCCTGGGGTCTGCAGAGGAACCAGAGAGTGGGCTGCAAGAACAGGATTACAATTTCATGAAAACATACGCATTATAAGTGGAATTACATGAGACAAAATTGGGGTAAGAAAATTTCCTGCGGTAATCCCAATAATCCCAAATTCAAAAATGTGATTGTGTTTTAAATAATACACCAATTCACTGCATAATTTATATTACAAGCTTTGGGAAAAGACATGTAAATATTTCTGTATGTACATATTCATAAGGATGAACTTATATTACCTTCCAAAATAGAAAATGATGAAGAAATCATGTCATATTAACCAGGCGATGTAACATGACCTCAATCTCTCCATCTAGAATGGTAAAAGAGAAATGTAGGACTATATCCTCGCAATGTTTTGATTGACAGTCCATTGGATTTAATTTGAATTCACAATTTTGCCCTAGCAATGAATTTTTCATATGTGACCCAGTCGAGGGAGAAAAACTTTGATATTAGGGTCAGTGGCCAAAGTCTCATTTCAAAAAATCATTTGTATTCATCCACTACAATATTTCCATTTCCCCAGTTCAGAGATGTGATTAATCAGGACAAACTCTGATCTAGTTTTTTGGTATATTTCAAATCAAAGTATTCAAGGACAAAAAAAAAAGAAGTAATTATAATAGATGCATTTTCATGTTTTATAATCACTTATTGCATTAAATACTGAGTTCTGATAGGTCAGTCGCAGCATTTAGTGGTCAGATACTTCCCAAACAGAATACAACAGTTCTTGGCCACATTTTTAGCAGCCTTGATGCATCTACCAACCCAGAAAATGTGAAAAAGAACAACCCAGTAATTGTTTTTGGTAAGCCTTTCTCTGCAAGCTTGTGAAAAAAAAAAACAGCCACTCAGATTTCGCTCCCCCGTGACATAGAAAGGGGATCTTATTATAATATTATCACCCCTTAATCTGCAAGTTTCTGCCCACATTGCAGCCATTGTGTTTTTAACTCCATGACCAAAGTCTGTCTTTGGCTACACTGAAGAGCACAAAACAGGCTCAGAGGAGACGACAGAGCAGTGGATTTGTTGATTTATTTACTGTATATTGCGCTGCTACCACACACATCTAATATAAGCATGCAATTTCTTTCCCAGCTGTTTACCTTCACAGACATAACCAACTGTTTTTGTAACTCGTGTGTTTTTAACATAAACTTGTGTATTTGACAGTTTATGCGCAATAAGACATGGAAGAGAACTTAGTTTAGTACTCACATGCCGTGTGACAGCTGCTTTCTGCGTGCTTTAGATGCGTGCGCTCAGAAAAAACTTAAATCAAAAGTTTAAACTAATATAGTTTAAAACACATGATTTCAGTGCGATAGACACGATAATCAAAACCAAACAAATGTTTTTAGCAGAGTATCTGAGGTACGAGCTGTAAAGGCACAGACCTATTCTGGAAAAGGGGGCAGGGACCAGCAGCTCATTTGCATTTAAAGAGATGTGCACAAAAACAGTGTGTTTCTGCTTCCTCTCAAAATAGGCATTTTCAAAATGATATAGTAAATTATCTGTTTGGTATTTCGAGCTGAAACTTCACAGACACATTCTGGGGACACCTGAGACTTAAATTACATACTATTGTAAAAAGGGTAATAATAAGTCTCCTTTAAGATGAACTGTCAGTATTAGAGATATTAGAGAAATGGATATCTCACCAGATTCCATCCATAAAACTTGATAAGTTTGTGTGATATATGTGTCCCTGACCCATAATTCAGCATGGGAGAAGGTTTCACAGAACAGTCTGAAAGTTGCAGACGGCATCTGTGTTTGACATGTGATATGAAGTCTCTTCTCTGTAGACCTGACACTCAAAGCTCATCTTCATTTTGCTCCTCTCAAGGCTATCTTCAGACAACAGCTGAAAAAAATCATATTTTTTTTCTCTTGCTGTAATGGGATGGGATTCAGCACAGAAGGGAAAAAATAGAACCTGTTATCCCCTGGCTGAGTTGTCATGGAAACAGCATTGGCTGTGCTTTCCTGTGTAAGGAACAGGATGCCGTTTAGCATGTGGGATCTGAAGATGCTGTTGTAATTGATTCATGTCTTTGCCACCTTTACAAGTCATGAACACACATCTACAACAACCGATTGCTGTGATCTTTGTACCTCAAATCCATGGAGACACTAGCCGAGCTAGTCATGGAACACACTAATTTGTGCCGAAGTTCAACTAGTGTTTTGCCGCCTTACACAGCATGAGTTTCTATGGCAACCACTTCTGTGTCATGATTATTCAGCTCATCCATAAGAGATTCTCTACTGTGCAAGGGTATTAATGTGCTTTATGTAACTGAGTATGTTGTGATAGAAACCACAAATATTCTTTTGAATAACAGAGAATTAAACATAAGAACAAACTGATACAGCTCTCTCAAAATGACAAAAAAATTTCACTTTGCTATGCTGACTTCATTGCTGGTGCTTGAAAACGAAGTACAGCTGCAGATCTTTAAAAAAATATCTATGTAACAGATTGGGTCAATGTGATTGGGTTACTGTTAAAGGGATAGTTCACCCAAAAATGAAAATTTTATGTTTATCTGCTTACCCCCAGTGCATCCAAGATGTAGGTGACTTTGTTTCTTCAGTAGAACACAAACGAAGATTTTTAACTCAAACCGTTGTCAGTCTTATAATGGAAGTGAATGGGAATCACGGCTTTGAGAGTAAAAAAAAAAACATACACAAACAAAACCAAATTAAACCCTGTGGCTCGTGAAGATACATTGATGTGTAAAGACACGAAACGATCAGTCTGTGCAAGAAACTGAACAGTATTTATATAGTTTTTACCTCTGATGCACTGCAATGTCTGAATAGTAAGTGCATTACCGCCACCTATCTCTCAAATGGACCATTGAAACTCCTAATTGAGATTGTAGATAGAGTGTCAATGGTCCATTTGAGAGATAGGTGGTGGTAATGTACTTATAAGTCTGCGATGACAGAAGACACGTCACGCACCGGCTGTCGAGGACGCGCTCAGGACAGTTCAGACATTGCAGTGCATCAGAGGTAAAAAAACGATATAAATACTGTTCAGTTTATTGCACAGACCGATCGTTTTATGTCTTTACGCATCAATGTATCATCACGAGCTGCAGGGTTTAATTTGGTTTTGTTTGTGTATGTTTTTTAGCCATGATTCCCATTAACTTCCATTATAAGACTGACAGACTGCAACGGTTTGAGTTAAACATCTTCGTTTGTGTTCTACTGAAGAAACAAAGTCAACTACATCTTGGATGCCCTGGGGGTAAGCAGATACACATCAAATTTTCATTTTTGGGTGAACTATCCCTTTAAGTCAAATGCAGTACAGTAGACTAAATGGTCAGACAGTCTCTTTTGAATAGTCAGCAGAAGGGAGTGTGTGATCTCCAGTGCTTTAATGTCCTGCATTATTCACGCTCACTTACACCCCCTCACCGCCAATGCAGTAAAGTTAAATGGTGTGTCTCTGAGAAGGGAGATATGTGACTCTTGTATGACTGAAGCAGTGGCTGAGTGTATGAGTCACTGCTTCTTAGCATTACATAAATAAATATATAAATCTGTAAATGAAAGCATCAGTGTGATCCAGTAATTTTCCTCATGGGTCTTCTTGAGTGTTTATCTAGGAACATAAAAAGTAAGGATGCATGTGCATGCGATTGGGTTTTGCTTGTGTAATCTCATGTTTGTCGTTATCAACTCACTAATCCTGTTTAATTATTATTATGAGAATACATGAGGCCAAGGGCAGAGTGAGGTGTGTGGTTGATATATGAGACCTAAGGCCTCTGTTTCATACATCTGTTCATAGCCCATTTTCTGCATCTGGTGTCTCTCTCTCTCTGTCCATCTGTGTGAATAAACATATATTGCCTTTAGTCAGAATTCATAGATGTGACTTTCAAAGTCTCATTAACAGGAGAATACATAGAATCGATTAAAATCAAGTATTCCGGACAACTGTCCAATAAAGAATATAAATTATATACACTACTGTTAAAAAATTCAGGGTCAATAAGATCTGTTAAAAATGTTTTTAAATGTTTCTTACACTCACCAAGGCTGCATTTATTTAATCAAAAATACAGTAAAAGTAATATTAGTATCATTTCATAATCAGTAATATTATGAAATATTATTGCAATTTCAAATTTAAACCGTTTTCTTTTTAAAATTTTAATGAAAGCAACAGCAACTTTCTGCCGTCTCAGTCTCTGTGAATTTTTGTGTGAAACTAGTGCTTTACAGACATAAAAAAAAATATATCTATAGAGAGTAATATGTCTACTTTCATATAAACCAATTCAAATGGAAGACAAATATTCTCTGATTATGTCATCCGTATGAAACATGCATACAGGCGCATCCACTACTGCGGAGATGACAAGTCGGTGTTGCCGACTTCATCTCTTAAACCGAGAACAAAGAAAGCACTATCAATGAATTATTAAAATGTTAATGCAGCCTCCTTACTGTTTTTCCTGACACATTCATAATCATTGCTTCTGCGGTGCGCTGTGGCAAGCTTTACGGGTGCGCTTGAGCGCTTATTAGGAAATTAAAGGCTCATTATTATGATTTAAATGGTTTATTAATAAACGTGTGATTAGTCGACTAATGCTTCAAATGAATGTCTACTAGTCGACCAGAAAAATCTTTAGTCGAGGGCAGCCGTAGTGAAAATAATGCATTTTTTAAAAAAAATAAAAAAACAAAGCATGAACACTTTACACTGCACCCCATAAACATAATAAAGCCTTCAAAAAAGCTGATCCAAACACCCATTTAAAAAGAAATGCCAAGTTCTGTCATGAAACTCTAGATGTCACAGGCTGATGGGTCATTAATGCAAATTAATGACATTCACAGCATAACTACTTGGCACAAGCTGATTGGTTCATGTTGCATACACAGCCAATGAGCTTGCTGCTTCACATTTAAATGGCTGGTTAGCATTCAGAAGACCAAATACATTAACATTGTCATATCCATTACCATGCTAAAATATTCCTAGAGTTGTCATGATAGAACAGTATTTATTTGAAATAGAAATCTTTTGTAACATAAATGTTTTCCTGCCACTTTCAACGCATCCTTGCAGAATAAAAGTATTAATTATTAAATTAATTAAAATACAAAAAGAATCATACTGACCCCAAACTTTTGAACAGTAGTGCATAAAAAAAAATCTAAGAGAATTAGGACCATGTACGCATTGTTTTTGAATATCACACATAAAAAGTAATTGCAAGATATTAGATATCGTTGAAATACATCTCTTGAAAAAATCACATCTCTGTAGTCAACATAGTCGCTGTAAACTGAACCAATTTAAGCTTTTTTTTATATACTAGAAATGGTTTGGAAAACGTATCTTTGGAGGGCAGGGTTTTATAACAACAGCATGATTGAAGCAGTAGGGTTTAATTTAGTAGCTAAATCTGGAGGCTGTTATAGCAAAATTGCTTACATCACCTTTAAACTACAAATTACCCTTTAGATAAAGTAGTTGGTTACAAGCTACTGACAAAAATACTCAACCTACTTGAATCTAATTAAAGTGGCATTATGTAGGACTATTTTACACCCAGATAACAGACAGCATGTCAATGGCAATGTCACATGATGTGCAGTGAATTACAACCAATAAAGTTCAAACATTTAATGAAACATTTAAGCAGAAAATGTAATGTTGCACAAGGACCTTTTTAAGTGATACTTTTGATATCTACTGTATACACCAAAACAGCAGAGTTCAGTAGTGAAACTTCTGTTTCTGGAAACGCTGTTGATATTACAATCATTACATGTTTCCTTACCAATTCCAAGTGAGATTATACTGAAAGGTTTTCAATAACTGAATGGAAATGAGCTTGGCGAACCGAAAAGAACATCATGTCTGCAGGTGGGAATCCTCTTTCAATTTCCCCTTAAAGCTTTTCCATGATCCTTAGCCCTCTGGGTTGCCCCACCACAGATGCAGCAGGAGACCATGGGAAGATGAGTTTCACATGTCCTTCGAGGCACATGCAGATTAATGCTCTGCTCTCTAATGGAAAATGTCCCGATTATTCAAATGTTCACAGATTATCTGCATTTGGTTGCATACATCGCCACTTAATCCAATAGGTTTTCTACTTTGCTCATAATGTTTGTTTTTAACTACATTAGTGCCGTCCACCTGTGCCCCAGCCCAGAGATTATGTATATATTTTTAAAAGCATCAAGGACAAAATCAAAAGAGGAAAGAGGTTTTAATCGCTAGTCTATCTGAGTTTTCTGACAGCCTCTCTAGGATGCCACTAAAAAGCATCTCGGGGTAACACTTGACATATGGTGGACATGGTGAGGGAACTTGGTGCCAAAGAAGAACAGAAGGGCAGTCCCCTGGCAGGGAATTAGGCACAGTACCCAGACCAAGAGAGTGAGATTACTGAGTCTGAGGGTTTCATACAGCTTGGCATTGCTAGCAGCTTGGCATTTACTCTGGCCAATGTGAAGGAAGATTTCATCAGTGTTACAAAATAAGTCCATATCACGGGGAAGATCAATGGCAGAAATAATTTAGGCTTCAGCTGTCCCAACTCCAGACAACCATTACAAAAATTGTATGGACAGGGGATGCCTCATGTTATTTTTCCAAATTGGCACCTTTGCAAAATGCTCCGTGAATGACTCATGAATTTCAGCCAGCATTAAAATTTGATGCAATTCCTTCACATGAAAACTTAAGATGAGGACGTTCAGAGGTCGCTGTTGCACGTCATGTGAGCAGCTGCAGGGGTAGACGCATGTGAGTGTTTTGAGGGGGAGGGCAAACAGTTCATCGACTTCACTGCAGCCTCACTCATGCCACCACATGTGACGCCTTTCACAGTGGGTTCCTCATTTGTTGACGGGCACATTATTAATCCTGATGTCGAATTGATAGCTACCGCTGAGCCTGTTAGCAACATCCATGTGTGTGCTGGTTGCAAAGCTTCCCAGAGAGCGGAAATAAAAAGACACAATGACCCCTAGGGCCCAAACAGAGCAGACTGTAATAATAATGTGCAAAAAACTTGTTTGTGCAATCTTTTGTTTGGCAAAAACAAATCAGGCCACCAAAAGCTGAGGTTTTTATTGTTTTGGAGTCACCGCGCATCTTCAGTGTTATAGTGAGGCACAGAGAGATGTGTCTTTGTGCCATATGCAATTTGCATTTGTTTTGCTACAGCACAAAGATAGACAGAATATTAATTTTAAAACATACAATATCTCGGAAAACACCAGAGGAAATCACACAGAAACTATATAATATAATATATAAAAACAAAACAGAAACTATATAATAATATTGTCAATATGTCTGAGTGCTGCTGAACTGGTTACAGTTGTGCATTTGGGCTTTTGATTTATTTACATTTAAAGCATCTGCTGTTGTCAGTGAGTAAAGTGCTTTAGCATCACATATGTGACCCTGGACCACAAAACCAGTCATAAGTAGTGTATTTGTTGCAATAGCCAAAAATACATTGTATGGGTCAAAATTATAAATTTTTCTTTTATGCCAAAAATCATTAGGATATTAAGTAAAGATCATGTTCCATGAAGATATTTTGTAATTTTTGATTAGTAATATGTATTGCTAAGAACTTCATTTGGACAACTTTAAATGCAACTTTTTTTTTTCATTCATTGAATTTCAATTTCGCTTGTGACTTTTTTTTTAGTTCAGGGTCACATATGAGACTATTATCAACAGATGGCATGCATAAAATTTGGCCATTCAGAATGATGTCTGAACAAGAGCTTCCTATACAAATATGAAGACATGCTACTACAGTAAAGTTAACACTGATTTAATACCACCATGTAAAAATAAACAGTCAATACAAATTTTAGGCGGAGTGGTGAACATGTTTAATCTACATTCTGATCCCATATCAATCTGATATTTAGTGTTCAAATACTTTCTCCTGTCTCTGGCTCAATCCTTCGCCTTTGACCCTCAACCCTCTGCTACTGTTGTTTGGGCCAGTTCAAAAACATCCAGCACTGTTGAGTTCCTGTACTGTTAAATCTCTAGAGTTCAGTTCCTGCTCTTCTCTTTTTACCCCCGCACAACCCCACACACCACTCTGTCTGTCTGGGCTCTTGATCTTAGATGGTCTATACAATCATTGCGGCCATTACATGCTCAGCTGGGCAGGGATTTCCTGTGGCGAACTGAGCAAGGAGCCAAACATGGAGACCCAGGAGCTCTCTGCTCACGTCCTCTGCCGTGCCTGTTTGTGTATGTGTGTTTATACCTTGTTATTGTATAAACAATGTTGTTGATAACTCATTTCATCTTTTCAACTTTTCAATACATATTCAAATCATTAATCCTTCAAATCTGATATATAGAAACTGCAGGTGCACACTATATTGGGGGAAAAACTAATATTTACTTGTGGAAATGAGAAAAGAAAATATCCTCAAGATTATGAAACATTATTTTACAGTTTTGCAGACAGTGACAAATTACAGCTCAGAGTTACTGATGTAAATGACAGTGTATAAAAAGAAAATGAAAAAAAAAATAGTGCTGTCAAATGATTAATCGCAATTAATCGCATCCAAAATAAAACTTTTTGTTTGCATAATATATGTTCTGTGTATATTTATTATGTATATATAAATACACACACATACAGTATATATTTTGAAAATATTTACATGTATTTACATGTCTATATTAATATTCATATCATTTATATTATAAATATATATATATATATATATATATATATATATATATTATATAAAAATAGCATATTTTCTGAAATATATACATGCATGTGTGTGTATTTATATATACATAATACATATACACAGTACATACACATATATTATGCAAACACATTTTTTTATTTTGGATGTGATTAATCGTGATTAATCGTTTGACAGCACACAAAAAATATATATATATATATATGCATAATCAAAACAACTTTTATTTACTACTTTTTTTAATTAAAAACTAATTTTCAATGTAAAAAAGAGTGGCAATAACAGTAAAAAGTGAACACTTGGGGAAAAGCTTTCAACTGCAAATACTAAATGCTAAACTGAAAATATAATCAAATGAGGATGGATGGATAAAATACTTAATACTTAATCAATTTAAGTATTTCTTGAGGAAAGAAAACCTTTATGCTGCTCTCAACAGAAACACATTCACAATCACGCATAGCAGCTGCATGGGAAAGCACTGCTATGAAGATCAAGTCCTCAGGCACTGTGCTCAAATTGTGTGTGCATTTGTGTGTGAGTGAAAAAACAGACAAAAAGGGACAGAATACTACATATTTCACCTTGTCATGACCCTGATAAACAGAGTGCTCTAAGTATGTATGGTTTCTCTTGCTCTAGTAATTTATATGCAACATGTGTCTGTCATAATTAGGAGCACAGAGAGTGCTGTATTCCCATCTCATGTGGGGAGAGTTACTTTCAGCTAAACTTACTCCTCCCTCTCTCCTCCCTAAATATAGTTTCAGTTCAGAAGTCAACCAATATGGAGTTTTCAATAGTTAATGTTAAGTAATTATATTTGATTGCCCTCAATCCTGAGTATGTGGTTAAGGCTTGTCTTGTTGCATGCTTCCAAAAGACTCTGAAAGGACATGAATAATGAACATAACATGGATATAGAGTCTTTAAATGACAAGAGAGAGTTGTAAAAGTGTCTGCTTTGGACCTTAGTTAGGGTGCATGCCATATCTAATTTCTCATGGATGGAAACTAGGTTGAGGAGAGGGATAGATGTACAATCTGTTCCATGGGTTGTATGCATAATCACATATCAACACATACCTGTAGAGACACATAAGTTATGAATTACAAGCATACAATGGGAAACACTTGAAACGGAAGTTCTCCACTTGTCTAATGCTCAGGGGACACACACTGAAATTCTCTCTCAGCAGCATGCAACTACGTTCTGCCTTCATTTACTTATAAATTATGAATTTACCTCATAATTCACCCCCCATTCTCTCAGTGCTGAAATATTTCTGAAATGTTCTCTGTGCATGTCATTAAAGCAGAAATTTTAAAATCTCTGGGCCTTTCTCATGAAACACAAACAGAGCAAGTTTTTGAATAAATCTTTCATAAATCCATTTTCATGTGAATTGTTGCACTGAACTGAACATGACAATATATGTAAGAATGGTTTTAAAATTTACACATAAATCCAATCTGCTTGTGTTTCATGAATAAGACCCACAGTTTTATGTGATTTTTGATGGTTTCTCATTTTCAGCTCCCAGCATGTATATGTGAGCATGCCTATTGTACGTATATATATGTTTTTCCTTTTGCGTTTATGGATTTGTTCATTAATACAGCATGAGATGTGTTGAAAGCATGGCACAGCAGGTAGTACATGTTCTTGTACACACATAAGACCTATAACGGGGATGTAGGTTCAAGTTTGATCTGTTTGAACCATTCTCCTCACACTCTTTTTTTACTTCCCTGTCCCTATAGTCTCCCGTGAATGCAAAAGGCCATTTTTTTAAGTATGAGATACTAAATAGCTCAAGGGCAAGGCACATTATGGAACTCATATTAGTGTACTGGACCAAAAATAATATGAATCAAGAGGTATTCAGCAGAACTTTAGCCTATCCTGAAAATGTGGAGACACAATGTGATTAAGGTATAAAGAGGAAAAAGGCCACAGGCAGCACAAAGATGTTATATGATTATATCTCTGCCAATAAGCCAACAATAATTGCTTTAAGAATGTTAGAATTAGATTTAGAAAATTAGAATTAGAACAAAATAATTTCTTATTTTTTGACTTCATCGTTTGTGGAGAGATAATGGCCCTTAGGGATACACATAGTAAAACCACACCCTTTTTTTAAATCAAATGTACTGTTTATAACATCATTCTTCATTGTAAAACCCATAAAATCAGTCAAAATTCTTCTTCTCCCTCTGTCTCCCATAGAGCGTTGATAAACTGATAAGCTTCCATTTTCTGTCCTCTTCATACATTTTCT
The DNA here is from genome assembly GCF_001515645.1 of Sinocyclocheilus grahami. Taxonomy (NCBI): domain Eukaryota; kingdom Metazoa; phylum Chordata; class Actinopteri; order Cypriniformes; family Cyprinidae; genus Sinocyclocheilus; species Sinocyclocheilus grahami. Next base: position 889,104 of record NW_015505509.1, read on the forward strand.
TACTCTTTATCTCTTGCCCCTCTTCCTCTATCCACTCCACATCTTATTCTTTATTGTATTCCTTATTCTTTTTTATTTCTTTGCCCTGGCTTCTGACAGACGAACCCCTTTATGCATAGCAAAGTTATGATAGTTATAGCAGACACACCAGGCATCAATATGACTGCATCTGAAATCAAAATAACAGAGTATCAACCATACTTAAAATCATTTGAGAAAAACTGTAAATGATGGCCATTACACCTATTAGAATGACAATTTCACTGTAACACTTATCTCAAGGCAGCATCACTGTGGACATGAGTTTGAGAAGAATTCCCACTGAGTACGATGATAAGCTCAATTTTATCTACAATTTTTCCAAAATTCTTTGCTATTTGGAACCCAATGAGTCAGACACTATATCGATTTGCCCACACAAATATACATTTATACAGTATGTGGTTCTATGTCGACCATCAGAGCTCCACTGCCTCATTTCCAGAGACCAGACTGAACTGTGGTTGGTGAGGCATAATGTCTCTGTGGAGGCCTACTTTACATTCTGCTGCTCAGATCAATCTTGGCCACCATAGGGCAGGCTCTCTCAGCTGAAACACAAGCATTTTTCCGAAAGAGTCTCTGGGTCTAATTAAAGGCTAAAAGCTTGGGAGGCTCAGACAAGTTGAGTGACTATACGGTGTCTCTGGAAAATATATTTTTAACTGTTAATAACAGAATGTACTCCAAAGCAGGGATGGTGAATCAATTTGAGTGTGAAAATAACCATTTATAGACTGTCTAGAGCAATATTTGGTCATTATTATTCAAATAAGCAAACTTTTAACTATTAAATTGAAGCCTTTGTTGCTTGATTGCACTTTGTAAAAGTGAGAATACGTTTAGAATAAGGTTTATTTGCTAAGTGGGTTTATATGTGGGGAAGCATTCTATATTCCCTCTGACCTCTAACTAACTGTACACATCCAATTCTATAATTGCCTTTAATTAACTAGACTCTCCTTGCTTAATTGAGCATGGTTGGCAATGTGGAGTTAATTTAAAAGTAATGGGAATGCATGGCATTTTCTGACATTTAAAACAAATTCTCACGTGCAGCCACTTAATAAAACTTGCTCAAGTAGCATTATTGCATTACAGTTACAGCAAGCATCATTCTTTTGCCAAAGAAGGCCAAGTCATAGATGGCTAAGCATAGTTAGCATTGTGTAAACATTACCTCTTAAACAAACTGGCTCCCACCACTCCCATTATTATGACTGAACCCCGTGAGAGGTTATAGAGCACTGCATTTCTGGTCTGGTTACCTTGTGCTGCAGTGTGCATGGCAGGTGGTTTTAGTGAACATGTGATATATATCTCACACAGACGTTCATTATGCTATGACCTATGACTAAAACAAACGTTTCATTATATTGCCACTTGCTGCAACAGAATTAGCTTTTGTTACATATTCATGGTGTGAAAATTAGTGTGCAGTGTCACTAAAGGTAGAAACTGCGAGTCTAAAACAGTCTAACAGTTTGTGTTTACATGCACAAGCATTTCTTTGGTAATTCTATACCCAACAAAAGCAATCCAGTATTGGTATATCTATTGGGAATGCAAATGACATTCCCTTAAGCAAATATCTTGTGTTTGTCATTTTTAATGTTCATTTTTGGGGTGACTAATTCATGACTAAAACAGTTGGTTTCATGATAGGCCACTTCAAAATTTGGGCACATCTGCTTTGAGTGTCTGATGAGGTCACAGATGGGCTCACTGACTTATCAGTGAGCTCATCACTGAACTAATGAGTTCAATATAATGAGTCCAACTAATGACTCAACAAATCTGAGTTCCATGAAATATATGCAAATCAAAGTAGGCAAAATGATTTAATGAATTCAACAGAATTTCTCATTTGTTGTCATCATTAATAATTACTGTTGGTATGTAAATGTAAATTACTATCACTTGGACTTACATGTGCATCTCAATAAATTAGAATGTCATGGAAATGTTCATTTATTTCAGTAATTCAACTCAAATTGTGAAACTCGTGTATTAAATAAATTCAATGCACACAGACTGAAGTAGTTTAAGTCTTTGGTTCTTTTAATTGTGATGATTTTGCCTCACATTTAACAAAAACCCACCAATTCACTATCTCAACAAATTAGAATATGGTGACATGCCAATCAGCTAATCAACTCAAAACACCTGCAAAG
>NW_015505509.1:891398-911427 GCF_001515645.1 Sinocyclocheilus grahami
AGACACCCGTGTATACCTGCTAACACACACACACACACACACACACACACACACACACACACACACACACACACACACACACACTTAACCAATAATTATTAAAAAGTAAAAATTACTTTTTATTAAAAATAATTCAATACAAAATAGAATGTTGTATATTCACAAATTAAGATGTCTTATGTACCCTCCCAGGCCAAAATATGTATGACATCAATTGCTTATTACATGCCATCTTATTGCATTTACTATACTGAAAGTTTAAATTCAGGCTGTTTAACACTTATGTTAAGCAGTTTCCACCTCGTAAAATATATGGTCATGAGATAGCGTTGGTTTTCACATATACACCCTAGTTTAACAGTGCTGTACAAAACAGAGGCAGATGATGAAAATAAAGTTATAGTAAGTGTCACTGCCATTACTTTGGAGAAAATAAGGTCCAGCATCATTTGTTTGCACATATTGATATGATATTTTGTTATCTAATGCAACATCACTCACATACAGTATATGGAGAAAGTAAGTAAATTATGTCAGAGATTTACACATACATACATACATACATACATATATATTTCCTTTGTTTTAAATGCATCCAAAGGCCTCTTGTCTGCATTGTTTCTCCATGCATTTATAGTTTGCTAATAACTCCCAAATTCTTCCCTTAGAATACGAAGTTCCTGTATGACAAACAGTACTGAGAAAGCCACATGGTAGGGTATGATGATGCACACACACACATTTATTGTAATACTGACAATGTATAAAAATGAACAAAACATGAACATTAACAAATTATGTACAATTTATATTTGATCTTATGTTAATCTGAATCAGCAATATGTCATATCGGAGTCATTAAAATGAATGAACGCTCATTCTGTCATACAATATTTTAGATTTCTCAGAACGCAAAGGACATTGCATGAGGCCAAAAAGAAAGCTGAAAGCTGTTATCATGATGACATATACTGCTATGAACATCAAAGTTTAAATTCAATATGTGCTATAAAAATGAGTCTGAACCATTTCTTAGTGACTGCAAATACTATCAACACTGAAAAGCTATTAACTGAGTATCTAGCATATTTATAGTGTCATTCTTCAGGTATGATCAAATACTGATAGAAAACACCAACAGTATATCCTTCATTCTAGATATAATATAACAAAAACACCAACTAGATTGAATACAACAAAACCATGCCAGATTTACTAAGCTTTACACAATCCACATGAGAAAGCAAACTACTATTATGTTGTTGTACAGCAGTAATTTTGTCTTGCACCTTTGGCACTTTCTGTAAGATCAGTACTAACAGAAGTTCACTAATGAAAAACTGGCTTTAAATTATGGGTCGGAAAAATAAATTTGGATTATGGGCTTAAAGTACTAGATGGATTTGTGGAGGTGTGAAGAACAAAGGCAATTTAAACACAAAGGGAAATAGACATTAATAAATAAAAAAAAAGAAAGTAGAAGAATTAAACAAAACAAAAAATTTAAATCAATCTTTGTGCTAATGTTGCAGCTGAAATACCCTAAAAATTTTAAATCTTTTATGATTCATGCTTTTGAGAAAAACAGAAATACAACAAACTCTGTTTTTGCAAGATTTAATATTTAAAATTATGCTACATACAGTATGCAGCCTCAACCCTCAGTATTCTAGTTCAGTGTGTGGTATCCGGGGTGGCCTGGGATGTAATTTATTTCACAAGGCCAGTTCTAAATCACATTCAGAATATTGTAGGCATCTGGCAGGAGCTCCTCAGAGAGTCATTAAACAGGTTTAATTGAATTTCTGTCACCAGTTTTGACTAGACCAAAGAGCAATGGGAATAGCATATTCATTTCACTCCTTGTTGACTGGAGTATCTTACAATCTTACGAATCACGAACAACCAGATCTCAGATTTTGCCATTTAGAAATGTCTATATCAACTTAATATGTATGAAATATGCTATATATAGCCATTCGGTGCATGTGCCATGCCTGGCTTATTATGAAGTATATTTTTGCAGGTTTAATTAAAAGAAACATGGATTTATGAGTATTAAAAAGAAATACGGAACACGCACATACACTAACCCCCAAAAATATTTTGACAACCAAGCTTAAAATATATGAAAGTGATTGCAAAATATCAATGATGTGCAAACACATCTTTCAAGAAAATTATTTGATGAAATGGAGTTTGTTAGGTTTAGTATGAAAGAATAAAAGGTATAGTGTTATAATATGATATAGTGAATAATTACTGGTTGTCATATGTTAATGTCCATAGGTAACGTGATGAACTACACCTGTTAGGACACCTGTGGAAACTCATATACATCAACTAAAATTCACGTCACTGCAAAAACAGGGGATAAAATGCAAAAAAAGGTTTAGCAACATATGTCTGCAGATGCCACTTGATATTTTGTCATTTCCATGTATTTATAGCTTGCTAATAGCTCCCAAAGTCTCCCCTTAGAATATGAAGTCCCTGTATAACAAGCAGTACTGTGAAAGCTATCACATGTGCCATGATGATGCATGGTGATTCATCACAGTGATAATAAAGGAACCTGATGAAAAGTACTTTGCTCTGCCTCATTTGTGTGATGAGAGAAAAAGAACATCTCCTGTGTCAGTCACACTGTCGGTATCTGTTTGTCTTTCAGTTGTGAAATTGGGCTACAAAGTTTGTGCTGTTCATTGTCATTTTCTCTGGTCAATTTTCATCCGTTTATTGACAGTTACTCATGTCTGATCTAAACACACACACACACACACACACACACACACACACACACACACACACACACAAAAACACAAATATCTCTGTCACATTCTGCTATATGTTCGTGTATGCATACGTTTTTGTGGATGTTGTGGAGGTGAATGTGTGATTTAGGCTTTGTGGAAATCAGATTGAACTGCCTGGACCCAAAGTAGCATAAGCATCTAATATGCTGTACATTTTATGATCTGGACCATTCACATACATTTATTGATCTCCATGAATTGAGGGAATGGTGAGGTTATACCAGCAATGACTGAAGCCACTTCAAAGAGTAAAATTAATTGGGACAAATCTAAAAATTGTGTCCAAACATGAATCTGAAATATTGTATTCTCTGCTGCTCCCTTCTTCGATTTGTCATTTTACAATTGCATGGCATCTGCATCAGCAACTTTCAGATCATTTACAAAACATTTATCTGGGTAAACATTAAAGACATAACAGGCTTTAAAATACACTCACTTGGTTCACAACATGCAACAACGGCCAATCACATTACGCCACAGCTAGGCAATGAAAATGTTATGTATCCCAGAGCTCTTAATGTTATGGCCAGGAAGCATGCACTCTTTATGACAAAATGACTTTCTCTAATAAAAGGAACAGTCACATGTAACATTAAACACACTCTGCATTCTTGCAATTCTGTATTACAACATTTAGTGAGTGCTTTGTTTAACTGCAGAGAAGCACTGCCCCCCAATGGCCATCTACACTCTTAAAAATAAAGGTGCTTCACGATGCAATAGAAGAACCCTTTTGTCTAAATGGTTCCATAAAGAACCTTTAATATCTGAAGAACCTTTCTGTTTCACAAATGGTTCTTTGTGGCGAAAGAAGTTTTCTTCAGATTACAAAAAGGTAAGAAAGAGATGGTTCTTTAAAGAACCTTTGACTGAATGGTTCTTTGTGGAACCAAAAATGGTTCTTCTATGGCATCGCTTGAAGAACCTTTTGAAGCACCTTTATTTTTAAGAGTGTACAAGACTGTAATGTGACAGCACAAGGCCTTGATAACCAAACATCAAGCTATCGTTCCATACAAAGAAATGTAATAATAATAATAAAAATTACAATAATTTGTCACTTTCTCACCGCCATGTCGTTCAAAACCAGCAGGCTATCTCTGACAGAATGTCCTCAGGCAGCTTTGTCCTGCACAGAGAATTATGAGGCGGTCACTTCTGTCAAATTTTGTGATGCCTCTGGCTGTCGACAAAACTCAGGTAGACAGTCACTTGCAAGCCTCACTGAACAGCGGCTATTAGGACTTAAGTGCACTCATTTGGAGAAATATTGAAATCTTTACACGTTTACTTAACATTCTCTAGTTTCTATTAATTTTTTGTTGAATTATGTGATCCGATGAGCTTCCAGCTCTGTCTGCCCTCACGAAAATCAACCATGGTTTTATTACAAATTAAACCATTTAAATTTTTTACTACAAATGTTTTACTATAGTTAAACCATGGTAACCACAAAAATAACAGTTTTGCTACACTAACCATAGTTTAACCATGTTATTTAAACTTTGTCTATAAAAATGTTAGCCTAATCAATATGTCAAAAAAACATATACTACACTTTTACTACAAAAAAACTTTCAGATAATAAGCATATGATTTTGATAGTATAAGATTTGTATGATATTTTGGCCATTTTCATAGCACTAAAGCTATCGTTCCATACAAAGAAATGTAATAATAATAATAAAAATTACAATAATTTGTCACTTTCTCACCGCCATGTCGTTCAAAACCAGCAGGCTATCTCTGACAGAATGTCCTCAGGCAGCTTTGTCCTGCACAGAGAATTATGAGGTGGTCACTTCTGTCAAATTTTGTGATGCCTCTGGCTGTCGACAAAACTCAGGTAGACAGTCACTTGCAAGCCTCACTGAACAGCGGCTATTAGGACTTAAGTGCACTCATTTGGAGAAATATTGAAATCTTTACACGTTTACTTAACATTCTCTAGTTTCTATTAATTTTTTGTTGAATTATGTGATCTGATGAGCTTCCAGCTCTGTCTGCCCTCACGACAATCAACCATGGTTTTACTACAAATTAAACCATTTTAATTTTTTACTACAAATGTTTTACTATAGTTAAACCATGGTAACCACAAAAATAACAGTTTTGCTACACTAACCATAGTTTAACCATGGTATTTAAACTTTGTCTATAAAAATGTTAGCCTAATCAATATGTCAAAAAAACATATACTACACTTTTACTACAATAAAACTTTCAGATAATAAGCATATGATTTTGATAGTATAAGATTTGTATGATATTTTGGCCATTTTCATAGCACTAAAGGGTGTTTACATGAGAAATGCTAAGCTGTTTTAGTCCAATCACAATGCACTAGATGCACTCCATTCGGCCAATCACAATGCACTAGATAGCTGGCCAATCAGAGCACACTTCACTTTTCAGAACGATGAGCTTTGTAAAAATCGACGCGTTTCAGAAAGGCAGGGCATAGAGGAGAAACAATAATGTACAGTATGTGGAAAATAATGTGTTTTTTTAACCTTAAACCACATAAACACATTTCATTACACCAAATACACAAAATAATGTTCTTTTTAGCAACGTCATATGACCCCTTTTAAGTAAAAATTTGTTGTAATGATGAAACTACAGTCAGAGTTCCTTTTTTTGTTTTATCAAATTGTCTGACTTTCATGCAATCAATCATCATAACGTTTTTAATCTGCTGTCTAGAATTTTACAGATAATGATAAAACCCTACATTTTTACAGCTAGTGCTTTAGCAGAGTTTTAGGGTGATGGTCCATAGAGATGCTTAGTCACAGCTCCTCTAAGCTGACATAAAAGTGTGATATTTCTTTATTTCCCCAGATAAAAACTCTCACACAAGGACACATGGAGTTTGGCTCTAAAGGTCCACTGCTCTCAGCAAGCCTTTTTAGCAATTGTCACTTTGTCACTATCAGAGGAGAGTGGAGACCTCTGAAGTTCAAGCTCACAAATCTGCTCTCCAAGTGGAGTGGCCCTCAAATCATATGTCAAACAATGAAATGCAAAGAAAAATTGAGTGAAATATGAACAGGAGCATTGATTTTCAGTTATAAGGCTCAGACCAGCAGTGTTTGCACACAGTCAGACACTATGTTTGAGCAGCTGGTAAGTGATTTCCAGTCTGTAGATTAGTTCATGTTTAATTTTCTGTCCTCAGGAAGGTGTTTCTTGTACATGCTAGACATTTGCTTTGGTGGCCAGCTGATGCTGATTTACTCACTGTTGGAAAGAGCTGCTAGCACCACAAGTGCACAGTGTCAGAGAGTACATGAGCTGTAAAGAGTATCCCATAGTGACGCGGTTGCCACGGGAACTGGCTAGTGCAAATTCCTCCTCACTAAGATGATCCACAGATAGTGATGGCATAATTTCAATAGTTCAATCGATTCAGTTTATTTTTTGTTTTTTTTTTTGGTAGGAGAGAGTAAAAAAGAGTGAGAGAAACATTGGTAAAAGACAGACAAACACGAGTCATACAAGCCTACTTCATAATACCCATGTATGTACAATAAAACCATGCAAAGGACATGAAATATATACCTCTCTTGGACAGCAGATGGCAGGAGAGTTTGATTTTGGATGTCTCATCTAAAGTTTAATTTGGATTTTGAATTGCAGTACCACACATATATCAGTGAGTGTACCCAAATTTTCATTCAGAGTGGAGCTGATGGGTATTTTGACTTGTTTTGACTGATTATGAATTCTGCTATACCAGTAATCTTGACATAGTTGCCTGTGAGTAAAAAAAATTAAAAAAAAAAAAAAGATCTTTGAAAATTGTAACTAATTTTAGCTCTTCTTTAAACCAACCCTTCATTATAATATTTTTACTGAGTGTGTTCTAGTTTATATTTAAAGTTTAAAATGAGTTAGTGTCCACTACACTGTAATGCAATGCCTGTTTCTCTCGCCTGACAGCATATTTTTAACCCCTTTGCTCCAAAGCCACTATCGGGTGTAGCCATTATTAAGTCAAACATTCATAGACACAAACAAAACAGACAACCACTCAGACATGTACAACAGCTGGATGCACCGATACTGCATATGAGAGAATTTTTAAATAAGTAAAACATTCATACTATTTCTTAAGAGGATTTTCCCCCCACCAAAATTAGGATTTTGTTTAATTAAGAATCTAGAAGTTACTCTTTTTAATTCTATGTCTACAGTTGCTAACAGGGAGATTTAGCTTTTCCTGGCATGCAAACCACAGCGGAAGAGAGTGAAACGTTAAGCTAGAATGAATAAACTGAGGACTGCTGCTCCGGTTCCTCTTGCCCTCAGATGACGCTGAGCAGCAAGAATGAGGTTTTTGCCTCCCTGTCTCTTGTCCATCCTGCCACATTAGCTGGCCGTCTGCTCCGAGCTGCCCATTCCTGTTTGTCTTCCTGCTCAAGTCATTTCCCAGAAGGTTTTTCCATAATGTTGGAAAAGGGGGTGCTACTTTGTTTGTAATGTACTCTTCAGCACTTCTGAAACTATTCTCTTTAACTTTCATCAATTGTGTTCTCAATTTTATGCACAGAAATAGTTTTACATTTGAAACACTTAATAATTCACTTTAAGAATAGCAATAGTCAATTATATATTTATAATAGTAAATTATTATATATTATATATATCTGTTGCTCATCAGTTTCAAATTGATCTGTCATATTCACTCTAGGATACTTTTAGAATTCCAATAGCATTTGTGATAATGTCCAGCAGCTGTCTTAGGTCTTGATTTACACATCGTTTCTGTCCCATTTGAGGTACTGTAGCATAGGTTACAGCTCCCAAATAGACATCCTCCAAACATGACCGGCCCTCTCCTTTATGAGCCAGAACTTCAACCCATAAATCAACTGACACAACAATAAATAAGGTGTTACGTGCATCTACACCACTCATTTCACAACTATCAAATGGTAGTTGTATCATTAAGTCAATTAACCAGGAGCTTGAACATTCATGTTTGAATAAATATCTTCATCTTTGAAAAAACACATGTGGTAAATCTCAACATAGTTATTATTACATGACAGCTACAGTAACACTAGTCATTATTTTAAGTCCAAATATATGAGTTAAAAATCTCCAAATGCATTTCCATTTGGGCACAAGTTTGTTGGCTGAAGCAGAACTTCAAAAACCTGAAAACATTTGGAAAGGGTAAAAGAAAGTTTGGTGATGTTTAAAAAACCTAATTTCACCACTGAAGACTTATTTTGAGCTGTAAAGGCTTCTAAAGTTAACATTTGTGTCACACCTATATTTAGTGAAATGACACGCTCCTCCTAACTGTGTATAAGTCTAACAGCAGCTCAGATGATTCAGATGCCGATATGAGGCCGGTTCTCTGGCGGCTGGACATGTGAATAAGTGCCGTGTGCTGGGTCCCCTAATCTAGCTCTCATGTGGGGTTAACCCCTAGCACATGGGGACAGAGACAGCTTTAGTGAGACATGCCAGTGACTATTCTCTCTCTAACACACACACATACACAAGCACACTCTCAAGCACAAAGACATGCACACATCATAATCTCACACGCATAGCTTATTCTACTCTTTGTTCTATGTGCATTCCTGTCAGGCAGACAATAGGAGCTATGGTATAGTGTGTCTGAGAATTTAAGCGCGAGAGAGAGAAACCTTAAAGGCATAGTTCACCCAAAAACAAAAATTGTCGTAACCTGTGTAATGTTTTTTTCTCTCTCCGTGGAACACTTTTTTTTTTTATTAAGTTAGTTCAAAGTGGTTACATCTGTGAAGCTGTGAAAAACAAACACACACCATAAAAAGTCCATACAATCAAATGATACATACAGTGGGTACGGAAAGTATTCAGACCCCCTTACATTAGAGAGAGAGAGAGAGAGGTTAACATTTATATCATGCTGTTAACATGATTTCGCGCATTGCTAGCATGTCTATAACGTTATTAGTACATTGCTAGCCTTATTTAACATGCTGCTAGCACGATTTAACAAATTGTTAGCATTATTTAACATGTTGCTAGCATGATTTAAAACATTGTTAACATGCTGTTCAATCATGACAACACTCTGAAGATATTAGCATGGTAATAGATAAGACAGTGTTAATGTATTTGGTCTTGGCGGAATGGATCTGCTACGCAGCTGCTGGAGGATTGCTGCTGCTGTTGGTTATTGCTGTTGTTGTAGATTATTGCTGCTGCTGCAAGCAAGTAGAGGAACGTTTCGGTTACTTGTGTAACCCTCGTTCCCTGAAGGAGGAATGCGTGTTTCGCAACGCGCACCCCGCCCCGCAGCGCGGGTATAAAAGGAGAGCGCGTGCAAACGCACATCAGTTTTTCGCTTCGGAGCCGAGACTAAGCACCCCGGCCGTACAGCGGTGGTACAGCAATTGTGGCGACGGGACGTAACGTCTCCGTTCCCTCCTTCAGGGAACGAGGGTTACACAAGTAACCGAGACGTTCCCTTTCAGTCAGTCATGTTCGACGTTATGTCAGTCGTGACTGACGAATTGGGATCCATATGGAAAACGCCACTTTTGCTGACCCCCTCCAGTGCCCTGCGGAAGCCGGCAAGTCCCCCCACACCAGCTGGGGCTTACCGTGAGGGGAGCCGTACCGTGGAAGATTACACATGTGGGATCACCCGAAGAGGGAATCACTACACGAGGTCCTGAAGCTCCGCGTACAGTCCACGTAAATGCGCAGAGCGCGAATGGGACAGAGCGATGGCTGGGTCTGCCTCCCCCCGGGGCAGCGCTTGCAAGTTCACCACCTGATCCCTAAAAGGCGTGGTGGGAACTTTGGGCACATATCCAGGCCGGGGTCTCAGGACAATGTGAGAGTTACCCATCAAGGGCTGCCTCCACGACCTTGGTGAAGACATGAGGCAACAGGGATAGCCCGAAGGGGAGGACCTTGTACTGATACACTCGCCCTTTGAACGCAAAGCGGAGAAACGGTCTGTGTCGAGGGAGAATCGAGACATGAAAGTACGCTTCCTTGAGGTCGATTGCTGCAAACCAATTGAAAGGAGGGACGCATCGAAAGATGTGTTTCTGCGTCAACATCCTGAACGGGAGCTTGTGAAGGGTCCGGTTCAGTACGCGCAGGTCCAGGATTGGTCGTAACCCACCGCCTTTCTTGGGTACGATGAAGTATGGGCTGTAGACACCTGACCATCTCGGCTGGAGGGACTGGCTGTATCGCGTCCTTCGCCAGCAGGACCGCGACCTCTGCAATCAAGACAGGAGCATCCCTGTCCAGCACAGAGGTGAACCGAATGCCCCTGAACTTGGGAGGACGCCGGGCGAATTGAATCCTCCTCCGGGGGAAGGAGTGATGCGGTCACCATCTCCTGAAGAGCAGGATCCAGGTCGCCCGTCTCAGGGACGCCGCCTGCCCTGGCGCTTCATGGGCTTGGCAGGGGCGGAGGCGGGCTGCGCCGGTTTCCTGCGGCTCCTGGAACACCAATGTGAACATCGTCTGACCCAGGGCCCGCGCCGTGACTTTCGTCGCCCTAAGCGTGAGGTCCGTCGCCGTGCGCAGTTCCTGCAGCACACCTGGTCAGCACCACCCTTGTGCAACTGCTTCAACGCCTTGGCCTGGTGGACTTGCAGGAGGGCCATGGCGTGCAGGGCGGAAGCGGCCTGTCCAGCAGCACTGTAAGCCTTAGCCGTCAGCGAGGACGAGAACTTACAGGCCCTGGACGGAAGGCGTGGACTACCTCTCCAGGCGGAGGCACTTTGCGGGCAGAACTGCATAGCAATAGCGCGCTCGACTGGGGGGATGTCCACATACCCTTGGGCCGCCCCACCGTCGAGGGTGGGGAGGACGAAGGAGGCACCAAGTCTGTTTCGGGCAGAAAAAGTTGCCTTCCAAGACTTAGTAACCTCCTCATGCACTTCCGGGAAGAATGGAACCGGAGGCAGCTGCCGACGCCCGGCCTGCGCCCCCAGGAACCAATCATCCAGCCTCGAGCGTTCGGGAGGAGCTCGATCATGACCATCAGATGAAGCCAGGAAGTGACCACATCCAGAAACGCACGAGTGGGAAGCCATCTTTAAAAAGACGCCCGTCGCTCGTGAAGCTCTTTTAGAAATTGCTCTTTTTTTGAAAAGGAAAAACACTCTTTTAGAGAGAGTGCTGAAGCGCCCAGGGGAGATCGCGGCAAGACCGCAGAATGGCAGCTGCAGCTCGCCGAGGTTTCAGCAGCCTGGATGGCAACCCCCGCTGACATGCTGTAACACCAATGCCAGCTGTTTCCAAACACTCGCGGAGATTCGTCTTGTAGAAGGCTCGGCTCCGAAGCGAAAAGCTGATGTGCGTTTGCATGCGCTCTCCTTTTATACCCGCGCTGCGTGGCGGGGTGCGCGTGACGAAACAATCACGCCAACTGTCATTGGCTTGTTTAGTTAACACTCGAAGGTGATTGGGCTCTCGGGCAAGATCCCAATTCGTCAGTGTAACGTCGAACGTGACTGACTGAAAGGGAACTTGCTACTGCCAATGCATACGGCAATACAGTGCTGTGAGTATTTAAGACATACTGCACAAAATAACCTGTAGCAGATCTATACAGGTGGAACTCTGAAAGCGTGCTGCAAAATGCTCAAGTGGATGCTAACCAGCCATTTAAATGTAAAGCAGCAAGTTCATTGGCTGCATTTGCAACATGAACCAATCAGCTTGTGCCAAGTCGTTTAATGCTGTGAATATCATCAGTTACCTTAAGACCCATCAGCCTGCGCCATCTAGAGTTTCATGAAATAACTAGGTATTTAGCATGATTTGGCATGTTGTTAGTTGTTCATCTTCGGAACACAAATTAAGATATTTTTGATGGAATCTGAGAGCTGTCTGACCCTGCATAGACAGCAACTTGGGAACATTTCAGTTGCGTTGCTGTCTATGCAGGGTCAGACAGCTCTCAGATTCCATCAAAAATATCTTAATTTGTGTTCCGAAGATGAACGAAGGTCTTACGGGTTTGAAACGACATGAGGGTGAGTAATTAATTACAGAATTTTCATTTTTGGGTGAACTAACTCTTTAAATGGCACGACTAGTTGTACATTAAGATTTTAATGCATGACGTGGAGGCCAAGTACCACCCAATGCGAAGCCGATTAATATACAATGGTGATTAAACTGACTTGGAACTACCTGTGCATTAAACAGTTTTAATACATTCCTGCATCTGCCAGCCAATCAGAATCGAGTGTTCAGACAGACCATGGTATAAAGTACTTTTCAAACCATTTCAAAGATTATAAGATTTTCTCAAAATTGACAAACAGTGGTGCTAAAAATTAATATAATATTGAAATGATTTTGCGATGAACTGGTATGTAACACTTTTATTCTATATATGTATATTTTACAAGTGCAAACAACAGTACAAAAATAAACACTTCAGAGAGCACAATGAATACAGCCATTCATATGAAAGAAGATTCATATCATCTTCACAGTGATCAACAAGTGCAACATTAATAGATTTAACAATGATGCTGGAACATTCATCATGAACACCATCACAGCAGAAAAAATGTGCAGATTATAGCAGAAATGTTCTTATAAAGCTGTATTGCAGATTGAAAGTAATAACTGACTGAAACTACATATTGAGCAGAACATGCATTGATTATAAAATTGGAATTAAAAGTGCTTTGGTATTGTTTATGGAATAGCACTCACTCTTTGACATAACTAAAACAGGTGTCCAGAGAAATTGCACTGCTCTCTGTGACAAACTTACAGCTCTGTAAACACCAAAACAGACTAGCAGTGGGACATCGATGTGCAGCTAAACAAAACACTCAGTTTGAGCATTCAGATTGCTTACATCAAGTTTGCTGACATGTCATTAGTGGGCGGGATTTTGGACAGAAGAGGCAGTTGAATTCAGAAGCTAAGGCTGGTAGAAGTTAGCGAAACAGCATATCTCTTACAGTGCCTTTAACTTGTGGAATGTCAGTGCCAACAATTAGCCCAGTAACTATCATTTCTTCTCCTCTTAAATGGGAGCAGCACTTACAACACCACAAAGTGCTCTTAATTTCTGTAGTGCATAAAATTTGGACTGAAAGAGCTTTAATTCGGCAGGTCTTCATTGGCATACTAATCTGTCGAAAACATCAACGTTCATTGGAAACCAAAAGATTGGTGGTTCGTCTTACACATTGAAAGCTGAAGCTCCCATCTGTCAAGAGTTCATAGGTACTACTTTAATCCCATGAGCATTAATGTACGTGAGCAAGACTTTGGCTCTTCTCTCAATTACGTCAATCAGTTTTTCAATGCCTTGACGGCCACCCTGACTGTCCCAGTACTGCTGGTCGAGAAACAGCGATTGCAGGAGCTTTTCCCTGAGACGCTGAGATCTCAACACTGACACAGACTGATCTGGTAGTCTGAAATGGAAAAAGAAATATTAAAGGAATATGGTAATGCACTCCAAAATTATTAAAACAAACAAAGTTATCCACATAAAAAAAAAACATTATTATACCATTTTCACAATCTCCTCAAACTAAATTGTACTGCTAACTAGCCTATTATGTAATACCCAGCTGTAATGCAGATAATGTGCAAGCAGTGATACTCAAACACAGCAATGGCCCATCATTTCTTTTGATTTATGTTATTGCACAAGTGAGCTTGCGTTCCCAGAGATATCACATTAGCAGCATTGCCAGCAGAATCCCTTAGCTCAGACAGCACGTGTCAGATTGTTGGCGAATGTATTTGCTTACGTCTTCAGTGCTGTTGTGGAGGTGTTGGCTTACTGAAAGCCCAAACTTGTGGCCTCACCGAAATGAATTCAGTTGCAGTCTTAGTTACAGCAATTACAAACCACCTCAGATTGTCCGGTAAGGACGAGAACAGAAGACGCCCAAAATATATTTTATTTAAAACCATAATAATGTCTATGTAAACCTGATAACCTGTGGTGACTTGTAATTTAATCAAACAAACTGTAAGGATTAATTTCTTTGAGGAAATAAGTTTGAAATTTCAATGAATTAAATCTTTGGCAAGGCATTTTAATTGAAATTGAATACAGGTATGTGTGAATGATGTTTTTAAAAAGAACATTTGCGCAGTATCTCTGCAAAATCTCTGTGATTTTTGACAATGTTATTATGAGATACAAATGAAAAATCAAGTGGTCATATTTGATCTCTAACTCTTACTCACTCTTTGATTCCCTCTAGTAGCCTGAAGTTCAGATTCCCCTCGTCTCGGTCAAAGTAGCCCTTGTTGTTGAAGAAAACCAGGTGGTGTGGGTCATGTTTACGGTGGACTATGTGTCTCAGCTCTATGGTGTCCTTGTCTCTACATTCTTCATGGTGACCAAGCTCAACACAGGTGTCCTCTGGGCGAGGCTTGAATCCACAGCAGTTTATATCTAGGCGTTCATAAATCTGAGAAGAAACAGTCTTTTTGCTTTAAGGATTTAAGGTAAAATAAAATGTTTCAGTTGTTTTTCTGAACAAATGTTGCTTATCAACAAAGTTGCAACGCAGAAAGACTCTGATAAAAGTGGAGTACCTGCAGGAGGAAATCAAAGACTACCAGCTTGCTCCATTCGTGGTGGTGGATGCTGGTGCAGCTCCACTCTGGTTTAGGTATGATGCCCCGATGCCAGCACTTGTGTTTGAGAGAGGTTTGATATGAGTCCCAGTTCAACTTTTCAGAAGGTTGATCTACTACTGGGCTTAAAGAGGGGTCCCACAAAACCACTGGACAAGGCTGACCATCTGAAACAAGATTAATATGTATGCATTCATTAAGTCAGCATCAGTCATACTTGCTTTGTCAATAGCTCATGACAGCTTTTGGTTACACTGAAAAAGCTCACAATTACAGAAACCCCAGTCTATAAAATCCACACATATTTCATTGCAGTTCATTATATGACAAATTAATAAAGCTTTCCTCAGACTTTTCTCAGAGGCAACTTCACTTTTCTTTTTATAGATATTTTGCAATTACTTTAAATCAAAATATGATTAAAAAAACACTTGGTTTTATATTTTTAATCTAATGTAATTATACATTTTCCCTCCATTTTACAGACAAGGCTTAAACCTAGTACCAGACTAAAATGTAATTCTGAGCCTTTTCAACTGAAAGACAAGCATTGACTGATCTTAAAATTTATCAGTGCCTTTGTTTTGTTTTAAGATGCACACCAGTAATGTTTTTTCTAAGGCATGTTAACAAAAATTACTCAAATGTCCTAATTGAACTATGGCCTAATCCTTGCTTACTAAGCCCTGTCTGTGAAACCTTTAATGTAGGCTAAGTTTCCAATTACTTTTTTGGTACACATTGCCCCGGTTTCACAGACAAGGCTTAAGCCTAGTCCCAGACTAAAATGTAAATCTGAGCTGTTTCAACTGAAAGAAACTTGCACTGATTGATCTTGAAATATGTCAGTGCCCTTGTTTTGTCTCAAGATGCACACCAGTAATGTTTTTTCTAAAGCATGTTTATAAAAATTACTTTAAAATCCTAATTGAACTATGGCCTAGTCCTGGCTTAAACTAAGCCCTGTCTGTGAAACCGGGCTTGAAATAAAATGCAGTGTCTGCTACTAAAATTATTAAATAAATACAATAAAACAAGAAATAAATGTAAATAAAATACAATATAAAATATATAAACGGTGACAAAAATAAATTTAAAAAAGTTTTAGGTTTAATTAAATGCAAAGTGGAAAAACACTAAAATGGGGTAAAAATTACTTTCACTCAAAATTTGCTAGTAAATTGCAACGAACTGGAAAGTAACATTTAATTAAACGTGCAATTTTTGAAGTAGAAAGGCTAAAATAGTATTTTCTTGTAATACATACACTAGTAATCGTTGTTTTATTTACAACTTTGGAAAAAAGGTTTTACAGTGAACACTACCTCCAAGAGAGTGGAATCGTCTGCTGACAGCTGGCAAAGTTCTGTTCAGTCCCAAGATCCTGTCCAGGTGAAAGGCGAACACCTCACTCATGTCCAAGGGTCGCTTAACAATACCGCAACATTTACGACACTCATCAACATCGTCTGTGCCATTTGTCGCACTTTTAAATAAAATTAAAGAAGAGAAGCCTCGAGGTGCCACTTCATCAATTTGCGTAATTTTACAATCGGCTAGAAAGCGCATGGCAGTAATGTCATCATTGCTGAACCATGGAGGAGCTCTTTCACTGTATATTCTTATAGTTGAATAACCAGTGTCACTGCCATCAAGCTCCGAGTATCCCAGTCGTTTGTTAACCGTGTTTGTATTGTGCCCCGCGTCCTTCGCCTTGCCCTGTGTGCCACCCTGCTGCCTCACTTTAACTTTCTTTCTCCGGAGTTTGGGTCGCACTGTGCCCCTGATGATAGCCGGTTTGTGCCGCTTAGATTTGAGTGTTATATACACCACATTAGACCTGGTCGGGCTCACAGACTCATTCACCTCCCCATCAGCGGGGTCCTGGTCATTTGTACTCTGAGAATAAACGCTATTTCCAGTCCACAGATCAGGACGTTTGTCCTGGCGAGTAGTCGTGCGACTAACATGAAGGGTGAAAAACAAATAAACAAAACACACTACAGCTATAATCAAATACTTCCGAATGGCAGAATATTTCCAACAGTTACAGACTTTCAAAAACGAAACTGACAAATAAATCAAAGAGTCCCAGACATTTCCAGGACGAGTCGAATGCGTATCCATTGGTACGAGTGTCTGCGCATGATTAAGTCGATTTCCTTTTATCCACGTTGGAATAGCGTTCGTTTCGTTTACATATTGATGGTAGACAGGAGCTCCAGATGGTCCGCTCAGCGAAACCGCTCCAGCATGAATGAGACAACTGTCCCGATGCCGGATCAGTTGAGATAACAGTCCCAAACTAACAAGAACGTCGCTTGTCCTTACGCCTCATCTGCAAGCGCAAGAGACTAGAACGCAGTCATTACAAACTACACTAGTCACATTTTCCATATAATGTATATATTTCTGTGTACATTTCTTTGCTGACCCTGCTGAGAAATATCCATCTAAAACAGCACAAGCTGGTGTGTTTGCTGGTTTTAATGTGGTTTGGGGGACCAGCAAACCAAATAAGGCTGGTTTATGTTACGTATTTTTATTTTCTTAGTGAGGGAGAGCTTATCCACTCTTGCTGGAAAAAATAAGTTTCAGAAGGGTTGAAGGCACTTCTGAACCAACAAAACCTTCTGACCACTAGCTTGGTCAAGCTGGGAGACCCTCTTAATTCAGCAAACCATCTTGGGCGTATTTATTTAATTCTCTATTTTTACAACAACAATACTAAAATACAAAACAGGAAAGCTCATTAACCAGGTCTGTCAGGAAGACCTTAAAAATGAATTACAATAGCATAGTCCGCCAAGAAGAAGTTGCTTGTGCACACCTGCTTGTAAACAATGTTGTTTTGACATGTTCTGTACTTGAATTCACTGGTGCCAATCAGTGAAACAATAACATGTAATAATGAGGGGCTCCAGTAAAGAGAACAGGATACAGGAACAACAGTGCAGACTATGTCATTTATGTACATCAGGAATGCATTGTTTTAAACTGTAGCACTTTAGACTGTACTCTAGATTATATAAACATATCTTTATAAGCGCTTGTCCAACCTTTGTCAGTCTGTCTTCTTAGGGTCTTATTGGAGAGATAAAAGGTCATGAAAATTAATTGGTCAAAAAATATATAATTATTGGACCCAGATGAAAAGCTTCAGACTCAGTTGAGAAAATACAACAAATATAAACACAAAGCTATATACATAGCCTATAGCCAGAAAGGGGAAACCGTTTAATTCAAATATGTGTGAACTTACACAAAACCTTGAATTAATTTTGATAGCAATTAAAATGCTAGAGCAAGAAACGTGCAAATCACATCAAGGGCTACTAAGCAACTGCAGAGGCCTTATGCAAGTTTGGCTTAAAACTTGATCCACCATTGCCACCTTGTGGTAACATAACGTACAGACTCAAATCTTTGAATAGGCAGTTAACAGGGAGCCACACAGAACAACACAAGACGCCAAAGCAAACAGCAGCAAGTTCCCAAGTCCCTGAGGAAATAAAATCAGTTTGTTAGGACAGCTTAAACAGAAGTTGACTCCACTTAATTTCTGTATTATTACGAGTAATTAATCAATAATAAAAAAATTATAATAATTCACTTTATTGTGCCATCCCAAAGAGGCACACAATCACTTTCACAGACTCTTAAATTAAATGTTCCCTCCTGGTGGAATGACCTGCCCAACTCAATCCAAGCAGCTGAGTCCTTAGCCATCTCCAAAAATCGGCTAAAAACACATCTCTTCCATTTTTATTTGACCCTCTGACTCTAGCACTCTCTATTCTAATTCTATTCTTTAAAAAAAATGTCCCTTTTAGACTTGCACTCTATTCATTTACTAACTACTTGTTTTCTTAAAAAAAAAATAACACTAGATTTTCTAATCTTTTTGTATTCTATTTGTTTTCTTTTTATTTATTATACAATTAAAAGCAAACAAGGCCTCTAACACTAGCTTGCTCTATTCTTTTTATTATACAATTTTTAAAAAACTTCCTACGTGTACTGCCTTAAGCTAACTGAGACTTCTAGCACTTGCATATCACTGCTGTTTTTTTTTTTATTTTGATTGCTTCCATTGTCCTCATTTGTAAGTCACTTTGGATAAAAGCATCTGCTAAATGACTAAATGTAAAAACAATATCCATTTCAATAATTGTGTTCTCTGAAGTTAAATCAACACATAAATACTCAAGTTCATTTGAAAACGTGTCAAGCTAGGTCATATCAAAATGCCATCCGAAACACTGAATGAATACAAATAGCTTTATGTTACCTACTTTGACCTCTTTAAATACCACACTTCCCCACAGAGCAGCTACTAAGCCATAACCCTGAAAGCAAAGTAGAACACACTATCATTATATACAATTTGCAATGCAAAGAGAATGAGGACATGAAAGATTTTTTTCATGATACTTACAGCATTAATTATAGGGAATGTGATCACTGCACTAAGGTAGTAATTTGCCATAAGCCAGGCATATGTGGCTAATCCCCACATCAGGCCACTCAAAAAACCTGCACGGAAGATCTTACTTGAACACAGGAACTCATATTCAGCAGAAAGATGATAGAATCTCTGGAGGAATATTTTGTATCACACATGTATTGTGTTCAGAGCCTGAATGTACATTGTACATGTAAATATATATATATAGTCACAACTGTGATGATGTTACAAGGCAACATGGTCCTTTCATCTAAGTTAAAATAAAGACGATGCAATAGAAAGCACATTAATTACCAGGTAAGATGGCTCTGGGATAAATCCGAGGCCTGTTCTTCATGACTGCACAATACTGTGATGATGTTACAAGGCAACATGGTCCTTTCATCTAAGTTCAAATAAAGACGATGCAATAGAAAACACATTAATTACCAGGTAAGATGGCTCTGGGATAAATCCGAGGCCTGTTCTTCATGACTGCACAATAAGCAAGAAAATACACTGTGCTCGTGAGGAAAATTCCACTGTAATGGGCAAAGCAGTAGTCAATTTCTGTAATGGACAGCAAAAAAATAGTCAATTAACTGTTTTTTTTTTAACACATCTCATTAAGCTGCAGTACAACTGCATGTCACTTTTAATTTAACTAATACACATACCATTCTGACTGGATCCAGTGAACATACTTGAATTGGTTGTGGCATGGACTTTAATATAGAAAACAGGCACAAAAGAGGAGCCATAAAGGGCACCTGAAAATACGGCCAAGATGCAGCCACTGTAACAAGAGGATATCATGAAAATCCATAGATTTGATCTTTATCATGCAGATATATTACAATACTAGAATCTAAAGCTGAAAATACCATAGATGTAAATTCAAAACTGTAATATAAAAAATGCATTGATTAAAAAAAAAGTGCAAGAATATTTTAGCACAGAAGCCATCAAACTCAGACTTTCCAGTACAGTGTTGATGAACTGGAAATATGAGGAAAACTGCAAAAAAAAAAGGAACTTGGGCCTACAAATACTTACAACACTCTCTTGCTCTTTGGTGAAATTGTGTCCACCCATGAATCACTGGGGCTTGTGCTGTCTGGATTCAACCTCTGAAGACAGACGGGTGAATGGACGT
>NW_015505509.1:911844-971549 GCF_001515645.1 Sinocyclocheilus grahami
GACTGGAAATATGAGGAAAACTGCAAAAAAAAAAAAAAAAAGGAACTTGGGCCTACAAATACTTACAAAACTCTCTTGCTCTTTGGTGAAATTGTGTCCACCCATGAATCACTGGGGCTTGTGCTGTCTGGATTCAACCTCTGAAGACAGACGTGTGAATGCACGTACGCACAAAATCTCAGCAAAGATTTGTGTATCGAAGACATAATACACAAAACAATATTCTGCGTAAACAATCATAATAGCTCTTTATGAGGAAAAGCCTTAACAAACCTACCCTATCATCAATCAACAAAGGCATGGATTCGGCAGATGTGCGTTTCTGAACATCACTTTTCACAAAAAAGAATATGATGGCACTGAAACAAAGACATGATTGTGTTACATAAAAACTGTACCACAGGGTTCTCTCTCACAATAAATAAAAGGTAAGGATGTTTTTATTCCATATCCCATAAAATCAGATGGTACTGTGGATCCAATACAAAGTGACTTCAGGTCTTCGGAGGAGATTTATCATGCCTTATAAACAATCATAATAGCTCTTTATGAGGAAAAGCCTTAACAAACCTACCCTATCATCAATCAACAAAGGCATGGATTCGGCAGATGTGCGTTTCTGAACATCACTTTTCACAAAAAAGAATATGATGGCACTGAAACAAAGACATGATTGTGTTACGTAAAAACTGTACTACAGGGTTCTCTCTCACAATAAATAAAAGGTAAGGATGTTTTTATTCCATATCCCATAAAATCAGATGGTACTGTGGATCCAATACAAAGTGACTTCAGGTCTTCGGAGGAGATTTATCATGCCTTACATAGTATATTACATTTTCAATTTCAGAGAAACTTTTAGACGAGTAAAGACAGCAGCTCTTTGATCTCAAAAAGATCTTTGTGAGGTGTAACTCCTAAGTGAACTAGACAAATTTTTGGGATGGAAATATTGTCTAACCATATTAAATCAGTGTGCCTGCAGCATTTCCTTTCCATGGTCGTGGGTTTTGACCATCCTTTTGAGAACACACAATTACTTTGTAAAATGTCAGCCTTCATTAACCAAAGAAATATCCTCTTAATGGTCTGCCTTCAAATACTATGCACACAACTAATGCTTAAGGATATCACATTGCCTGCTCTCTCATTACCTTAGCAGACAAAGGCCAGCTCCACAATAATTGTGTATTGGTTTGGATACTTCCTCTGGATTCAGACCAAACCAGCCAAACCTTGAAAGGAACGAATTAAGAGGTAAATTCACATCTGCCTTTAATTAAAACTATGGATAACACTTTACAATAAAGTCCCATGATATTAACCAACAATGAGCAGTTACATTATTAATCTTTGTTAAAGTAAGTTAATAACAATACAACTGTTTATTGCTAGTTTATGTTAGCTCAGGTCCAATAATAACAAATATTAACATTTATAACTTTTGATTTTTAATCATGCATTAGTAAATGTTGGAATTTGCATTAAGATTAATAAATACTTTAGAAGCGCTTTTTTTTGTCAGTCCATGTTAACAAAAGTAGTTAACTAGCGTTAACAAATGGAACCTCAATCTAAAGTGTTACAGCTTAAAATAATATTTTTAAAACGTGCACTAAACCAGTGCAACATCATACTTCTGAGAAAAAGTAAGACTCTAAATTTCAAAAAGGCATGCAAATAGACATTCAGATCACAAAACCTGTTACTTGATTACAGATGAGCTAAAGTTAAAAATAAGCACAAATAATGTATTTAAAAAAAGTCACAATGATCTGTCATCTTACATAAACTGCTTAACATTGCATATTTTGCAATGATTTAAGCTGCATCAAGAAATTGTTCTCAGTATTTGCTTACGTCACCAATGGACTGCTTAACCAACTCAAATGGCATAAACTAGCCTGGGCCAGCATGGAAATCCATGTTCCAAAGTTTTACATCAGGAAATTCAATTCATCCCTAGTTTAAGCCCCTTCTGTCAAACATCAGTCCGGCTTACCTTGAGCTTGCCCATCCAATTAGCAATCCACTGGATCCCCAAAGCAAAATTCCAAGTCCGAGGCCAATAAACTTCACAACTGGGACTGCTGTTATATTTCCTGAGAGGTAAATCTGTTACAAATAACATCGGTGTATATTAAACACAGGTTTATTCACTCACACATATGATTTACCAGTGGCCCAAAGTGCTCCTCCAAGCATAGCAGCAGGATGGGCTCTGGAGGGGCGAAACAATGTGTCTGTAACCAGTCCAACAAACCATATAGCTGAACAGCAAATCCACTGAAAAAACATTCCTGTAAAGACAACAGATTTTAGCACACAGTCATTCAAATGTTGGCTTGAAGCATAAAAGTTAAACTCACCATCACCGGTATCAACGGTTTTAACAGGAACGAAATAACTTCCATAAAACAGCACTGCAATCACACAGGCCACAAAGCCATAAGTGGTGTCTGTACTACTGGCTTCATTATTAGAGGACAACGGCTCTAGGTATAAAACAAAACTGAAGGTTGCCCACACACTTGTTGCATGCATGTTTCAAAAAAGCATAATAACTGTCTGCAATAGAGCGACTGATTAATTTCTAAG
Source organism: Sinocyclocheilus grahami (assembly GCF_001515645.1). NCBI lineage: Eukaryota > Metazoa > Chordata > Actinopteri > Cypriniformes > Cyprinidae > Sinocyclocheilus > Sinocyclocheilus grahami. The sequence goes on from NW_015505509.1 coordinate 914,443, forward strand.
CACAGCAATTGCCAAGCCCACACACCCAGAGGTGACACAGCAGCATAATGTCAGTCAGCAATAGATCGATCAAAATATTTAACTTTGTTTTTAATATTTAACATTTAATATACCTTCAGCTGACAATGTGCTACAGCATCTTACAACAAAAAGCACAATTACAGCTAGCAGATCCATCAGTGTCCTATGTTGCCCTTTACTCAGGGGATAAGCACTGCATTTGTTATTATGGCAATGCATGAATGCAGTGAAGTGGTTTGTTGTAAACCAGGTGTCATTAATTGGCCCCACTATCCTGCCCGACTAACCAATCAGGGTGTTGTGAGGAGGTACTTATTTTTCTTTAAAGGAGCCTCAGTCACCATTTACATTAGAGTTTATAAAAAATAAAATAAAAAAGGGGGAATGGTGAATTAACTCTCATTTTGTGTCTAAAGAAGAAAGTCATACGGGTTTGTAACTGAGGGTATAAAAAGTATAACAAATTTGGGGTGAGTTTTATAAATACTTTAGAAGCGCTTTTTTTTGTCAGTCCATGTTAACAAAAGTAGTTAACTAGCGTTAACAAATGGAACCTCAATCTAAAGTGTTACAGCTTAAAATAATATTTTTAAAACGTGCACTAAACCAGTGCAACATCATACTTCTGAGAAAAAGTAAGACTCTAAATTTCAAAAAGGCATGCAAATAGACATTCAGATCACAGAACCTGTTACTTGATTACAGATGAGCTAAAGTTAAAAATAAGCACAAATAATGTATTTTAAAAAAGTCACAATGATCTGTCATCTTACATAAACTGCTTAACATTGCATATTTTGCAATGATTTAAGCTGCATCAAGAAATTGTTCTCAGTATTTGCTTACGTCACCAATGGACTGCTTAACCAACTCAAATGGCATAAACTAGCCTGGGCCAGCATGGAAATCCATGTTCCAAAGTTTTACATCAGGAAATTCAATTCATCCCTAGTTTAAGCCCCTTCTGTCAAACATCAGTCCGGCTTACCTTGAGCTTGCCCATCCAATTAGCAATCCACTGGATCCCCAAAGCAAAATTCCAAGTCCGAGGCCAATAAACTTCACAACTGGGACTGCTGTTATATTTCCTGAGAGGTAAATCTGTTACAAATAACATCGGTGTATATTAAACACAGGTTTATTCACTCACACATATGATTTACCAGTGGCCCAAAGTGCTCCTCCAAGCATAGCAGCAGGATGGGCTCTGGAGGGGCGAAACAATGTGTCTGTAACCAGTCCAACAAACCATATAGCTGAACAGCAAATCCACTGAAAAAACATTCCTGTAAAGACAACAGATTTTAGCACACAGTCATTCAAATGTTGGCTTGAAGCATAAAAGTTAAACTCACCATCACCGGTATCAACGGTTTTAACAGGAACGAAATAACTTCCATAAAACAGCACTGCAATCACACAGGCCACAAAGCCATAAGTGGTGTCTGTACTACTGGCTTCATTATTAGAGGACAACGGCTCTAGGTATAAAACAAAACTGAAGGTTGCCCACACACTTGTTGCATGCATGTTTCAAAAAAGCATAATAACTGTCTGCAATAGAGCGACTGATTAATTTCTAAGCACAGCAATTGCCAAGCCCACACACCCAGAGGTGACACAGCAGCATAATGTCAGTCAGCAATAGATCGATCAAAATATTTAACTTTGTTTTTAATATTTAACATTTAATATACCTTCAGCTGACAATGTGCTACAGCATCTTACAACAAAAAGCACAATTACAGCTAGCAGAGCCATCAGTGTCCTATGTTGCCCTTTACTCAGGGGATAAGCACTGCATTTGTTATTATGGCAATGCATGAATGCAGTGAAGTGGTTTGTTGTAAACCAGGTGTCATTAATTGGCCCCACTATCCTGCCCGACTAACCAATCAGGGTGTTGTGAGGAGGTACTTATTTTTCTTTAAAGGAGCCTCAGTCACCATTTACATTAGAGTTTATAAAAAATAAAATAAAAAAGGGGGAATGGTGAATTAACTCTCATTTTGTGTCTAAAGAAGAAAGTCATACGGGTTTGTAACTGAGGGTATAAAAAGTATAACAAATTTGGGGTGAGTTTTTGCTTGAAATTGAACGCAGTTTCCAAACAGCTCCACTAGATGGAGATTGCTTTCCAGCTTGTTTTGATTCCGCCAGCCTTGCGCAGAAGGAGGCCGGTTAGCCAATCACATGAGGTTTGGCCAGCATCCCAAATTCTGAATATGCAATGCAGAAAAGAAGTACCAACAACACTGCTCTTTAGCCTAACCCCGACAAACAGTAATCACTGAGTGAGTTAAGAGTAATAATACTATGTATTTCCAGTATTTAACGTCCTTTTGAATGGTAAAATGTTGAAATGTGAAGTAAGAGATGAATAGCACAGTAGACTGACAAGAGTACGTTACTAGAATTAGTAGGCAGTGAAAAATCCTTGACATGAATAACCTTTTTTGTATAATCATCAGACTATTTCTGCTTTTGTTTCAGCATTTTAACTGGCATAGATGTTCTATCTCTGCAGCGTTGTCACTGTATCAAAAGTGTGTCGTTGCCATGAAAACTGAGGGTAAGGTAAGGACATAACAGGAAATTAATGTATTGTTGTAGCAAACTAAAACAGTCCCTAATGCTCACCAACGCTGCATTTATTTGATGTATTTGACAAAAACACAGTAATAATAATAATAATATTACAATTTAAAATAACAGCATGATCCTTAAGAAATCCTTCTAATGTGTTGATTTGGTGCTCAAGAAATATTTCTTATTATTTTCAATGTTCAAAACTGCACTGTTGTGCTGCATAATATATATTGAGGAAACCGTGATGCATTTTAGGATTCTTTGATAAATAGAAATAACAGCATTAAATAGAAATCTTTCGTAACATTGTAAAAGTCTTATCTGTCATTTAAAAAAAAGGCTTGAATGGTAGTGCATAATAATTTTATTCCTAAGGTGATCGAGTGCAAGGCAGCAGTGGCCTGGGAACCAGGAAAAGCACTCTCCATTGAGGAGGTGAAGGTTGCCCCTCCCAAAGCACATGAAGTACGAATTAAGGTAGATCCATAACACTACATTTATCGTGTTAGGCTAGATGTAGTATAAATGTAAACCTAAACTTAAAACACAACTTAAAAATAGGCCAGAGAATAACCATATTTATTGCTATGAACTGTATGCTTTTAAATTGACCATTATTTTAAAAATTGTATTTAAATATTTGTATTTCAATTTTTATTTTTTTATTGTGCTTTCAAAGAACCAAGTATTATTGTGACGAGAGGGGCGAGGCTGAGAGCCGTGGGAACGGAGCGAGGCCGGTGGAGTAAATGCTAATGCGCGACACCTGTGCCACTCACCGGTCTCGAGTCCCACGGAGGAGCTCCGGAAGGATAAAAGGAGGAGGGACGACAGTGTTGGAGGAGAGAAGTCCAGGCCTAGAGCATTTACTCCACTGGCCTCGCTCCGTTCCCACGGCTCTCGGCCCCGCCCCTCTCATCACAATTATTTTATTTCACTAAGAAGTGTCTTTTCATCAACTCTTTTTAGATAGTAGCATCTGGAGTATGCCACTCAGATTGGGCTTACCTGTATGATGTTGCTCAAATGAAGCCACGACCTTTTCCTTTGATCCTGGGACATGAAGGGGCTGGGATTGTGGAGAGTGTTGGTCCAGGTGTCACAAAGGTATCTAAAGGTAAACCAAAAATCCATCATAAACACTTTTAATATTCTTACTTCTACCTAGATATAAAATGTTTCTAAATGTAAGTTCTGATTTCTCAATTGCTTCATCTTAATCACTTTGCCCTAGATACATGAATGTAGAAGTGTGTAGGCATGTGACATGCATTATTTCAGAGCATGTCATTTTTATATATCTGCAGGAGATAAAGTCATTCCTCTGTTCCTGCCACAGTGTGGACAGTGTGAACGCTGCCTGAGTCCAAAGACAAACCTCTGCACCAAAGACTGGTTATAATAATAATATTAATACCCTATTTATTTATAGTAAATACAAGTTTTTTTTTCATCTGCTTTTGAATAGATGTTAACTGTATTTTTCTCTTCCTCCAAGGGACAAAACTCAACAGGGTGTTCTTGCAGATGGCACCAGCAGGATCACCTGCAAGAATCAGCAGATTTACCAGTTTATTGGTGTCAGCACCTTCTCTGAATACACTGTTGTGCCAGAGGACAATGTCACCAAGATTCACCCAGATGCTCCACTGGACAAAGTCTGTCTGCTGGGCTGTGGAGTGTCTACAGGATATGGAGCAGCAGTGAACACAGGCAAAGTGTGTGTGATTTCCACTTCCATAAGATAAAAATAACATCCCACCAGCTTGTAGCATGTGTTAGATTTTTTTGTCATTGTCTTCCCCAGGTAGAATCTGGCTCTACATGTGCGGTGTTTGGTTTGGGAGCTGTTGGACTGGCAGCTGTCATGGGATGCAAGGCTGCTGGTGCTTCCAGGATCATCGCTGTAGACATCAATCCAGACAAGTCTGAGATCGCCAAGACTTTTGGAGCAACTGAGTTTGTGAACCCTAAAGACCACAGTAAACCCATTCAGGAGGTGCTGAGGGAGCTGTCTAATGGTGGCGTTGACTTCTCTCTTGAGTGTGTGGGGAATGTGGGAGTAATGGTAAGTTCCTATAACCAGTGTGTATTATTGTTTAATTAACTGTAAGTTTATTAGTAGAGCTGTAATTTTCAAAGATGTTCTTACTTCAGTGTCGTTTATGTAAGCAAGTCAAGTTGCCATGTAGAAGAAAGTAATTTACTGTATGTGCCCTGAGGTTAATTGAACTAATACAATTTCCTCTGATTAGAGGGCTGCTGTGGAAGCGTGTAGTCCTGCAGGGGGAATCTGTGTGATTGTGGGTTGGATTGAGGTGGAGGAACTTTCTCTGGCCCCCCTGGATATCCTTCTAGGAAGAACTCTGAAAGGCACTTATTTTGGAGGTAAATGCTTTCCATGTATTTAGTGTAGTGTGAGCTGTTTGGATGGTAAATGCGCAAAATGAATAATTTTTCAGTAATTAACCTGTTGTTTTTCTGATTGACAGGTTGGAAGAGTGTTGAGGCAGTGCCCAGACTTGTTCAAGACTATATGAGCGGGAAGCTTCTGCTGGATGAATTTGTGACACACAGACTGACTCTAGATCAGGTTAACCAGGCCTTCGATCACATGATCACTGGGAAAAGGTCAGTTTTTTGCATCTATTAATGAACACAATTATTGATTTGTTTTATGATGAAAAACACAAGAAAATGTTATATGCTAAATAATCTTGTAATATTATGTAATGTTCAGCATAATCAAATGTTAATATATTATATAAATTCATTCATCTTTAGAATAACTCTCACAGTTCATATGCATGGCCGCAGCCAGGGTTTGAAAATTAGTGAGGTCTTGGGTGGGGTTAAGAATTGTGCTATTGGTTAATTACCTCTACAAACACAACTTTATATACACTTAACACTTTAAAAGAGACAGGTATGTGAAAGATGTTTTCTCTGTTTTGGAGGGATGAACATTGTTAAATTATACCATATTTATTGCATCAAAACTGATTAATACTTTACTATAGGGTGGATAATTGTATCAGTTGTTTATTAGTCATGCAACAATAGCTACATATTACTATTATAGTTTGTCATTCCTCTATAGATGATAACTTTGTATATGATAACTGTTTTTGATAACGTTGATACTTTTTTTGTAACGTTTGGTAACGTTTCTGACAGATAGTATCATGATATTTTTTTGCATTTGCCTTACCGAATGTGAATCCTGTCAACAATAACCTATCCGTGGGCTTTTTTGATTACTGTCAGTTTAAGAGCCAACGATGCAGTGTTGCCAGATATTGTTATTAAAACAAATAAAAACAGAGAAATAAATAAAAAATAAACTGAAATTACACATGCAGACACTCATATGTGGAGTGTTAAACAGAAAATTAGAGAACAAATTCAAATTCAAACATTTACAGAGGTCTGGACCTCAGTGACCTCATAGCTGGCTACGGGCATGTTCATATGGTATTGCAATATTATATTAAATTGTGATGAAACTGAAGTAGTGACAGATCTTTTCTTCTGTATTGTGTGTAACAGATTATTGAAAAAAAAATGTATTGTGGAGGGGCGGGGTTTAAGAGAACTAAATGATCATACATGAATGGATACATTTATAAAATACATAGGGAAAACTCTCTCTCTCTGTTTATAGTTTCAAATCCCACAATAAAAAGTCTAGGCATGAACAATTTGCAAAAATCTTATGTAATTTGTTCATTTGCTTCTCTCTTTCTTAGTATCCGGACAGTGATTGAGATGTGAAATGGAGATGATTCTCAATATCCTTCAAACAACTCAAGTATTTTGGTGGGTTCCTCTACCTCTCTAAAGCCTCACAATGTCATTATGTACTTTGCAGACTAGTATAAAAGACTTTTTTGCAAGATTTACAAAGAAAAAGAAAATGATTATCTGTCTGCTAATCCAAAGGTCCCTTTTCACTGCCTGTATGTATTGGCTAAAGTACACAGGCACAGCGAATTAAAAGTGCCGAAGGAAAGGAGAAGTCACATTCACTGAATAAAGCGTTGCTTGTTTTTTTGTCTATTGTCTCAAGGAGAATACAAATACCATGTCTGTTATGATCAGAAACTGTTCCACACAATAAAGCCAAGTTTGTTGAATTTGATTTGGTTGTATCTCTTCTCTATTAGCAGCAGATGGCAAGCTTGCACTGCAGGACATCCTTATTTACTCAATTTCTTTTCTCTCAATGTACACTGTACAGCAAGTGTATCTCTCCCTTCTGTGTGCCTTGAGACCAACAGTGTAAAATTTCACCGGTCTAACTTTTATTATTTCTTTTAGGCTTACCGTCATTGAATTACCTTCAGTTAAGTGTTGCAAATTTCCATGGGGCTTCAATATATGCTGATCATGACCAAACTTGTTTTGCTTTTGCCACCGTTGGGAAGAGGAAGGTTGACCCATACTGTAGTTATCTGCGGGTCACCCAATCACATGCAAGCAGGACTTTGTTCAGCTGCTGTATTGGTCAATCAGCCAGTAACACGTTTTGAATAATCATATAGCAGCTGTGCACTAGTACAAATACACTAGTACCAGCAGGTCCTCTCCTGAGCCCTGACAAAACCAGCTCTGCATGTAAGTTATTAATAGCATACAAACATTTGCAAACTGTAAATCTGTGCATGAAGTCATCTGTTTTACTGAATGCATTCTAAATACTGTGAACTAGTCAAAACTAAATTTTAGCTTTGAGGGACGTCACAATCCCCTAAATGTAAATGAATTTGAAAATTCATTAGTATAGTGTTAGTATGGATATTACGCAATGATTTGTACCTGTAGATTTAATGTTTAAGAAATGTGTACCAGTTACAGAGGAGGTCAGAGGTCAGAGGAGAACTGGCCCCCCGACTGAGCCTGGTTTCTCCCAAGGTTTTTTCTCCATTCTGTCACTGATGGAGTTTTGGTTCTACTACGAAAAGTGTTGCATGCTTCGTAATGTAAACTTGAATGAATGTAACGATATAGTGCACTTGCATACACTCTTAAAAATAAAGGTGCTTCAAAAGGTTCAAGCGATGCCATAGAAGAACCATTTTTGGTTCCAGAAAGAACCATTGTCAAAGGTTCTTTAAAGAACCATCTCTTTCTTACCTTTTTGTAATCTGAAGAACCTTATTTTGCCACAAAGAACCATTTGTGAAACAGAAAGGTTCTTCAGATATTAAAGGTTCTTTATGGAACCATTTAGACAAAAAGGTTCTTCTATGGCATCGTGAAGCACCTTTATTTTTAAGAGTGTACTTCCTTATTGCTACACCACACAGGGGTGAGTAACACATATGATACCATATATGCAATGTCATGCCTATGTGCACAGATACAAATATTAGTGGAACAGTTTATGAATGATGATAATCCATCAGAATAGCTTTAAAGTGACCCAATTTACATGAAAGCTACTGTCCCCTTTCATTTAACATGTTAAGTTAAAGTGGGATGGTACTAACAGTAAATTATGCCCTCACAAATATTTAAAATATTGCAAGAATGCATGTATATTTATAATTAGCCATAGCCATCATATTTAAAAACCACAATATGTTATTTGTATGTGACAATAAAAAAACAGTGTTACATACATCATGTGTTAATGCAATGTCAGAAGAACTATCATATATTTTGGAAACGTTTTGAAACAAACCATTCTCCAACCTGTTCAATTTATGGAGGTGAAAAAAACCTTTAACACAAGTTTCAGCATTTAAAATTTTTTTTTTTATTGTTGTTCATGTCCTTTTAGGAGGCAGTTTATAGACAACATTGGAAACGATTAATTGTATTAAAAGTGTGTGGTTAGCATGGAAACTGAGGGTAAGGTAAGGACATAAATAGGTAAGGGGAAAAAGAAAGCTAAAATACTCAAATGTTTTTTTTTAAAAGACTATGAAACAAATCACATTGAGATTTTGTTTTTCTTTAAGGTGATCAAGTGCAAGGCAGCAGTGGCCTGGGAACCAGGAAAACTGTTCTCCATTGAGGAGGTGGAGGTTGCCCCTCCCAAAGCACATGAAGTACGAATTAAGGTAAAGTAGGTCCATTACACTTCACTGGGCATGTCTGCATATAATCCGTTTACATATAACACTTATATGTAGACTTGCAATGTGATGTTGCTTGAATGACTAAGCAGTATTTATATATCAGACTAATGACTATCAGTTGACCAATGTCAGATAATAGCATCTGGAGTATGCCACACAGACTGGACTTTCCTCCATGAGGTTGGTAAAACAATGAATCCCCAGCCCTTTCCTGTGATCTTGGGACATGAGGGGGCAGGAGTGGTGGAGAGTGTTGGTCCAGGTGTCACAAAGATGTCTAAAGGTAAACAAAAATTCCACCATGGAAAGGTTTTTATTTTTTTTATTTATTTAATGTAAATAAATCTGCTTTATTTTTTCCTTAAATTTTTGCTCTAATTCAAAACACTGCACTACCATTCAACCATTTATCTATAGGAGATAAAGTTATTCCTCTAGTTGTGCCACAGTGTGGACAATGTGAACGCTGCCTGAATCCAAAGACAAACCTCTGTACCAAAAACTGGTGAGTTAATATTACTTACTACTGAGTGATGTTTGTGTGATTTATTTTCTTTTTTTGTTTGTTTGTTCTTCTGAACTCAGACTATATTCACGAGGTGGGTGAAAAACAACAACAAGCCAATTCCATTTAGACTCTCTTTATTTCCTAGGAAGAAAACTCAGCAATGTCTTCTTGCAGATGGCACCAGTAGGATCACCTGCAAGAATCAGCAGATTTACCAGTTTATTGGTATCAGCACCTTCTCTGAATACACTGTTGTGCCAGAGGACAATGTCACCAAGATTCACCCAGACGCTCCACTGGACAGAGTCTGTCTGCTGGGCTGTGGAGTGTCTACAGGATATGGGGCAGCAGTGAACACAGGCAAAGTGTGTGTGATGTCTGATTTCCACTGGAATATAAAGCAATACGTAAAATAGAAATAACATCACACCAGCGTGTAGCGTGTGTTATATTTTTTGGCATTGTCTTCCACAGGTAGAATCTGGCTCTACATGTGCGGTGTTTGGTTTGGGAGCTGTTGGACTGGCAGCTGTCATGGGATGCAAGGCTGCCGGTGCTTCCAGGATCATTGCCGTTGACATCAACCCAGACAAGTCTGAGATTGCCAAGACTTTTGGAGCAACTGAGTTTGTGAACCCTAAACATTAGCATTCTACTACGAAAAGTGTTGCATGCTTCGTAATGTAAACTTGAATGAATGTAACGATATAGTGCACTTGCATACACTCTTAAAAATAAAGGTGCTTCAAAAGGTTCAAGCAATGCCATAGAAGAACCATTTTTGGTTCCAGAAAGAACCATTGTCAAAGGTTCTTTAAAGAACCATCTCTTTCTTACCTTTTTGTAATCTGAAGAACCTTATTTTGCCACAAAGAACCATTTGTGAAACAGAAAGGTTCTTCAGATATTAAAGGTTCTTTATGGAACCATTTAGACAAAAAGGTTCTTCTATGGCATCGTGAAGCACCTTTATTTTTAAGAGTGTACTTCCTTATTGCTACACCACACAGGGGTGAGTAACACATATGATACCATATATGCAATGTCATGCCTATGTGCACAGATACAAATATTAGTGGAACAGTTTATGAATGATGATAATCCATCAGAATAGCTTTAAAGTGACCCAATTTACATGAAAGCTACTGTCCCCTTTCATTTAACATGTTAAGTTAAAGTGGGATGGTACTAACAGTAAATTATGCCCTCACAAATATTTAAAATATTGCAAGAATGCATGTATATTTATAATTAGCCATAGCCATCATATTTAAAAACCACAATATGTTATTTGTATGTGACAATAAAAAAACAGTGTTACATACATCATGTGTTAATGCAATGTCAGAAGAACTATCATATATTTTGGAAACGTTTTGAAACAAACCATTCTCCAACCTGTTCAATTTATGGAGGTGAAAAAAACCTTTAACACAAGTTTCAGCATTTAAAATTTTTTTTTTTATTGTTGTTCATGTCCTTTTAGGAGGCAGTTTATAGACAACATTGGAAACGATTAATTGTATTAAAAGTGTGTGGTTAGCATGGAAACTGAGGGTAAGGTAAGGACATAAATAGGTAAGGGGAAAAAGAAAGCTAAAATACTCAAATGTTTTTTTTTAAAAGACTATGAAACAAATCACATTGAGATTTTGTTTTTCTTTAAGGTGATCAAGTGCAAGGCAGCAGTGGCCTGGGAACCAGGAAAACTGTTCTCCATTGAGGAGGTGGAGGTTGCCCCTCCCAAAGCACATGAAGTACGAATTAAGGTAAAGTAGGTCCATTACACTTCACTGGGCATGTCTGCATATAATCCGTTTACATATAACACTTATATGTAGACTTGCAATGTGATGTTGCTTGAATGACTAAGCAGTATTTATATATCAGACTAATGACTATCAGTTGACCAATGTCAGATAATAGCATCTGGAGTATGCCACACAGACTGGACTTTCCTCCATGAGGTTGGTAAAACAATGAATCCCCAGCCCTTTCCTGTGATCTTGGGACATGAGGGGGCAGGAGTGGTGGAAAGTGTTGGTCCAGGTGTCACAAAGATGTCCAAAGGTACCTCATTTTGTACCTCAATTTACCTTTGCATAAGTATAAAAATGTAATAAAAACATGTACAATATGACAAGCAAATGCAAATGCAAAAAATAAAATAAAATCTGTGGTAATTCATTCAATAAATAATACATAAAGCATTTAGTGTAAATATTTTTTTTCTTTAAATTTTGCACTAACTCAAAACACTTCACTACCATTCAACCATTTATCTACAGGAGATAAAGTTATTCCTCTAATCGTGCCACAGTGTGGACAATGCGAACGCTGTTTGAGTCCAAAGACAAACCTCTGTACAAAAAACTGGTGAGTTAATGTTACTGAGCGATGTTTGTGTGATGTTTTTTGTTCTTCTGAACTCATAGATTATATTCATGAGGTTGGTGATAATGTAATTCCATTCTCAACCCTGGCCCTGAGCGCCCCCAACACTGCACATTTTGTATGTCTCCCTTATCTGACACCCATTTCAGGTCCTGGAGTTTCTTTTAATGAGCTAATGAGTTGAATCAGGTGTGTTTGATTAGGGAGACACACAAAATGTGCAGTGCTGGGGGGTGCCCAGGACCAGGGTTGAGAAACACTGATTTAGACACTTTCTTTATTTTCTAGGGAGACAAATCAGCAATGTATTCTTGCAGATGGCACCAGCAGGATCACCTGCAAGAATCAGCAGATTTACCAGTTTATTGGTGTCAGCACCTTCTCTGAATACACTGTTGTGCCAGAGGACAATGTCACCAAGATTCACCCAGATGCTCCACTGGACAAAGTCTGTCTGCTGGGCTGTGGAGTGTCTACAGGATATGGAGCAGCAGTGAACACAGGCAAAGTGTGTGTGATTTCCACTTCCATAAGATAAAAATAACATCCCACCAGCTTGTAGCATGTGTTAGATTTTTTTGTCATTGTCTTCCCCAGGTAGAATCTGGCTCTACATGTGCGGTGTTTGGTTTGGGAGCTGTTGGACTGGCAGCTGTCATGGGATGCAAGGCTGCTGGTGCTTCCAGGATCATCGCTGTAGACATCAATCCAGACAAGTCTGAGATCGCCAAGACTTTTGGAGCAACTGAGTTTGTGAACCCTGAAGATCACAGTAAACCAATTCAGGAGGTGCTGAGGGAGCAGACTAATGGTGGCGTTGACTTCTGTCTTGAGTGTGTGGGGAATGTGGGAGTAATGGTAAGTTAGTGCGAAAAAGCAAATGTCTTGAATCTTTTATCTAACAATACTTTTAGGCTCAAAGAGGTCTATTTCAAATTGCGAAAGCAAATCAAGTTACCATATAGTCACACTAGAACATTACTGATCTGGATTCATATGCAGATGAATGAACTGATAAAATGTCATATCTTACAATCAGAGAGACTATTCCTGCAGGGGGAGTCTGTGTGATGGTGGGCTGGACCAGGATGGGAGAACTTACTCTGGTTTCTGAGGATATTCTTCTAGGAAAAACTCTAAAAGGCTCCTATTTTGGTGGTAAAGCATGCCTGATAAATTAAAATATATCTTATGATGATCTACTGTAGCCTATATGTTGCAGCACCAAGTTGATGTGATATGGAGAATTAGGTCTAATCATTTTACAGTCCTCTCATTTCACTGTGCATTAGTGGAAAACACCTGCAATTTAAAGTAACTACTCTGTTCTTCCTGTCTGATTGACAGGTTGGAAGAGTGCTGAGGCAGTGCCCAAGTTGGTACAGGATTATATGAGTGGGAAGCTTCTGCTGGATGAATTTGTGACACACAGACTGACTCTAGATCAGGTTAACCAGGCCTTCGATCTTATGATCACTGGGAAGAGGTAAGTTCTGTGACTCTACTAATGATCTTGTATTGTGCTAAGCATTGCTACAACTGTATGCCTGACATATTTCAGTATTCTGGAATGGTCATATACCACACACATTAGTCAAGAGAAGAAATTCTTTGTTATGGTGTCTAATTATTTCTATATCTATACATATACATACATGCACTTAACCTCTTTCTTTCTTTCTTTCTCTTTTTCAGTATTCGTACCGTGATCAAGATGTGAGATGAAGTAACTGTCTTTAAACAAGTGTTTATATTCTGTTCTGACATTACATCAATCAGAGAAGAATCGGTGTTGTCGTAATGCAATACTATAATGCAATAAAGCTGCATAGGTCTCAGTTCAGATCTCACTGGTCCCAAATCCTATTCAACATAATTGTACAGTAAACATTAATAAACTTGTCACGCCACACAGCTATTTCATATTCAGTATAGTTTAATATGTGCTGTACAGAATTTTATTTCTGATATGCTTCTTTAAAATGCTTATATTTTCCAGGAATATGTATTGAGGCACAATATACCGGTTTCATACAATAAAGCTTATTCTGATGCATTTGATTTGGTTGTATCTTTTCTTTTTCACCAGTAGATGGCAAGCTTGTACTACAAACATCCTTATTCACTTCCTTTGTCTTTTGTATGCTGTCTGCATTGAGACTCGTGAGTTACTTCACTCTAACCTTTATTATTTCATATCACCGAGGCTTGGCTCAATATCCGCTAAGTGTTCATGTGTTTATGTTCCACATCGTTACAGAGCAAACCATGAGCACTCCTGTCTCTTAACTACATATACTATTATTGCCCTTTGAAGCCATATCCACCAGTTTCCATCTAAAATAATATCATCTCAGCCTTCATTGTCTTCTAGTGGGACATGAGAAGTCTCTAGAAAAATAGAAAGAGTTTTGTCATAGGGAGATGGATGGGTTTGTGTAACTAGGGGTTACATGCAGCTGATCACGGGTTGCATGTTGACCTTTGTAATATTATATATTGATTTAATATAGCATGCTCTTGAGGGTTAGAATGGCAGTTGTGGCCTGTCAGAGCCAGAGACAAAAGGCTGGCTGGGGAATGCCTCTCCATGATGAACTGGGATGGCTGTCCAGGAATTTGGTTTATTGTAGTTCCATTCAGATCAAATGAATACTCTTGGCAGATCCCCCTCCCCCTTTTCCATCTTTACGTAAAATGGAAAATGAAGCAAAGTCTCCCTCACGTTTACCCTACCCCTGCCATATCGTGCAATCAATCAGAGATTCAAAGTTTTTGTTGCTCTTTCCATTGAAACTGAGAAATATTGCTGAAAAATGGAGACATCAAAAGATCAAAAACAAGTAGCAACAGGTGCCTGCTCACTGAGCTCATTTTTGGATGCAGGACCATTTACAAAGGCCAACTATAGATAATGTGCATTTAGAGAGATGCTGCATTTTTTCTCATTCATTCAAACTTTTCTCAAAATAAAATAAATACACAAAGATTTATAATTAGTTAATTGGGCCATTCAGGCTGTTTATTTTCAGTTAGTTGGCAGATGTGGAGATAAAAAAAACTTCATTCTTGTGCATGCTTTAACCAATATATTATCTCTATAATTTCAACTGGTAGCCTCAAGGATAAGGAACATTTCTGTACAATAAATTCTGTACAAGATATTCTACGAAATTGTGTCAGAAATACAGCAGACTCTTTTATTTTAACCAAACTGTCATGGGTAGTTAGACACATATCTACCCAGGTGGCCTAGGTGCTGAAAAATATAAGACAAACTGGTCAGACCATAGATCTGGACCATAATCTATAGAGCGTCACTGTGAATGGCATTACGCAAACTGAGAGACAAATCCCATGATTAATTTGATCTGAATGTAGAAAAACGCATTTGTAATGACTTTGAAATGTAAATGTATTTATGTCAGTTTACTTAGTAATTGCAGTGATTTATGTGCACAGGTAAATCAAGATGAAGACTTTGCCAGTTGGTATTTCTCTCATGTGGAAATTGAGCAAATAAAACGTCATTGTGTCCTGTGCAAGTATGAACAACTGAGTCAAGATTCATTATATATATGACTGTCTATTTGAATGTTCATTTGAAGTCGTTTCTGTGGTGCTGAGGCATAAATTTCAGTTTTGGTTGTTTGTATTCTTTGGCATTTCTTTGCTTTGAGAGATGTCTCCTTTCGTGTGCTACTCAGAGCTCAAAGGGTTTGGCGGAGAACATGAACAAACACAACCTCTGGATTGTCTTAATTGATGGTACACTCAAGCTTCAGTGGCAATGATAACGTTAAAACAAGTACCTGAGACAGAGAGACAGACAGCACACATACACACACAGAGAGAGAGAAAGTTCAGAGAAAAAGACAGTGGCCTAGTTCAGATGAACACAAAGCCCAAACTGCCATGGAAGAATGCGTCCCTAAGTCAGGGAAAGACCACCCTGGTAGAGGTCCTTTTTTAGCAGTAAATCGGGCCATTAGTGTTAATGCCAGCCAATGCCTCAGACATCCCCAGCCTAAGGCTCAACACAGCAAACCCGGATCCAGTGACACAGTCCTGGCTGCTCTAGCAAGGGCAAAACCCCTTAAACGTGCCTGGAAGGGTTAGGAGAGGTCAGCAATACTGAAGTTGCACACCTGCACTGCAGCGGATCTCCTCGTCTGAAGTTGGTTGACATTGGATTAGCATAGCCTTTTGGGAATTTGAAAGGAAGTCAATTATAATTATTTGACTGGTGAAATGACTGCGTACATATCTACTTTATTAAGTACAACGATCCTTTTAGCCATTCAGGATTGTATATGACAAAAGCAGTGCTGAGGAAGCTATTTAGACACTATAATGGGAACACTTTACAATAAGCTTAAATTTGTTCAAAATTATTAATTCATTAGGTGCTGTATCATGCACAAAAATTAACATTAATCCTATTTATACATACTCTACCATTCAAAAGGACTCAATATGATTTTTAAAAAAATAATAATTGTATTAAAGGCTCCTGGAAGAGGGACCTTTATTATGAAACTGGAGTCATCATAGTACTTCGGTAGAGGGCAGTGTAGTTTGATGAGCTGCCGCTGTTTTGCTGTGTTTGAGTGATCTGTTCGAGCCGTCAGCTGCAAGGATGATACTTTCACTTTGTTCGTGGGGATTTTTGCAGATTTAATATCAAGGTGGTAGTCACTGACCACAAAGTAAGCCTATGTTATTTATATTTGTGTTTACAGTGATCGCTACAGTGTTATATGCGTTAGTACCATATGAACATGCCCAGACTTGTCCTGTAAAACCTGCCAAAGTGAAACGTTATTGTCCTTTCTGTGATAAGACTGAACATTACCTGAGTCAGTGTGCATCCTTCGCTAAGCTTACCTCAGACCAGGTCAGGACGTGGATTCGCAGTAACAACCGTTGTTGGCGCTGTGCCAGGGCACACCATGCTGCTCAGTGTGACCTTAAAAAGCCATGCAACATCTGCCAGGGCACCCATCTCCGGCCACTCCATGAGGTCAATGTCAGTCCACCCCTGAAGGAGGATTCAGCTAACATGGAGAAGAGCTGCCTAACGAATTCCTCCCCAGATAGGTTATTTCTGGATAAACCCTCAGTCAAAGGACGAGTTATGCTCAAAGTGGTTCCGGTGAATCTGCATTATGACGATCGATCCTTGGACACCTTCGCTCTTCTTGATGATGGGTCAGAGAGAACCATTCTGCTCTCCACTGCAGTTAAGGCCTTGGGGATTCAGGGTGTCCCAGAAGATCTGCCATTGCGGACAGTGAGAGATGATATTCAGCTCATTCATGGTTATTCTATTTCCTTTCACATCTCGCCCCTCTGTAAACCTCAGACCAGTTATAAGATCAATCATGCCTTCACGGCTGATCGTCTTAACCTGTCACACCAGTCTTACCCGGTAGAACAGCTACAACAGAAGTACAGACATCTGCGTATCTGCGTGGTCCGGACACTCACTGATGTCCAACCTTTACTTCTCATCGGTTCAGATCAGCCCTATCTCATAACCCCAACACCCCAACAGCGATGGGGTGACCCTGGTGCACCAGCTGCAGTTCACACACGCCTAGGATGGACACTCCAGGGTCCTATACCTTCTATGGGGTGTCCCCCTACCACACGGCAATGTCTGCTAACCTCTATTGCTCCAATTCAGGATGAACTCCTTCAGAACGTTCAACGACTGTGGCAGTTGAATACGGTTCCACAGTGGGAGGGCAAAGAGGTAACCCGGTCCAAGCAGGACCAGGAGGCTCTTCAGCTGCTGGACCGTAAAACTCTCACCCTGGAAATGGAGGGAATCAACCGGTTGGCAACACCCCTACTGCGGCGAAAGGACATGCCTTCATTGAATGCACCTAAAGAATCAGTCCTACCTACCCTTCGCAGTGTGGAGAGGCGTCTGCTGAAGGAGCCTGTAAAAGCTGAGGTCTACAAAAGAGGAGATGAGGAAACTCATTGAGACGGGAGCTGTTAGGAAGATGTCTGATCCTATACCTGATTCACATGAATGCTGGTACATCCCTCACCATCTCGTGAGTCACAATGGGAAGTTCCGCCTTGTCTTTAACTGCTCCTATCAGTATCAGGGACAAAACCTTAATCAGTACCTCCTGCCAGGACCCACCCTCGGGGCCTCACTGTTGGGTGTCCTTATCCGTTTCAGAGAACATCCTGTGGCAGTAAGTGGGGATATTAAGGCGATGTTCCATCAGGTTCGCCTTATACCTGAGGACCGTCCTCTACTCCGTTTCCTTTGGCGGGACCTGAAGATGGATGAGGCACCCAGAATTCTTGAGTGGCAGGTATTACCCTTCGGCACAACCTCCAGTCCGTGTTGTGCTACCTATGCACTACAGCGTCACGTGCGGCAACACCCCCTAACGGATGAGGCAATCCGGTTTTCAGTGGAGAGGTGTTTCTATGTCGATAACTGCCTGCAGAGCCTGCCTACGGCAGATGAAGCTCGGAACTTGATTGATCGACTACGAAATATCCTGTTACTCCGATGCGCCCCGATTCTATCCATCTATGGGAACTTTGTTCATAGGGACAAATGATCATTCATGACTTGTAGTTTTCTGTGAAATACCTTGTTTCCCTTCATTTAACTGTATGTTCAGTAGAGAAATGCCAATTATGTGAATTATGAATGCTTTGGTTTCATTATGTATCCGTAAATATTATTATTGTTTATCTATATCTTTCGCTTATTCATTTCTCTATTATACTTATTCTGCAGACTATCTACACCTTTGATTGTACCTCTGTGGCCCTTCCCTTTTTTCTACTATTACACCATCGAAAGCTAATCACCTGTCTCTTCATTATTGGTGCTCTGACCGGCACCCAGGGAGGGTTACTCATCCATTACCTGATCAGAACCTAACAGTCCCAAAGTCTCTATAACAATAATACTATTATTCAACAAGAATACATTGTTAAAAATGTATCACTGTTTCCACACACACAAAAAAAATAAAAATAAATAAGTAGCACAACTGTTGATACTAATAAGATTGATAATAATAAATGTGGAATGAGTTCTGAAGGATCATGTGACACTGAAGACTGGAGTAATAGCTGCTGAAAATTACCAAACATTTGAAAAGTAGGCCTTAGTGTAAATAAATTTATACATTTCAAGTTGTATAAATTAGCATGTAATATATCATGAACAAACACTATTTTACTATTCAGAAACATAGTAATGAACTAATAGCAATAAAGACTTAACATGCAGCACAAAGACTCAAATAAATAAGTTAACCATCTTATATACATAAATTGCCTGAACAAGTAATCAGAAATTAGCTTGAAAAGTGAACCTATTGTGAAAACAGCTGTCAGCCTTCTAAAAAACTGTAATGAAACTCTCTGATCTTAAGTTAGTCCCCAACATTGGTGAAAAAAAAGGTTTGAGACAATGCTAAGGTTTGTTTGTTATGACGGTGTGCTAATACTCACGTACAAGATTTGAGGTCATGTTGTGTAATAGCTGTGAAGGGACACAAAAAACACCCACATACACCACCAAAATGGATGGTTAGCATGTGTGTCTGAGGAGCAATTACGCAATTGCAGTGTTAAGAAACACTGTCAGCCTTGTAAATGGAAGGAAGGGCCTCAGCACCCTTCATTCTCTACATGACACAGAGTCTTGCCTAACAAAATTTACATACTCAGATAAATATGTTTGTTGCATCGTACCCAGACATGTTGCACAAAAAAATTATGGGTGTGGAGAGATAAATAAAACAGAAATTAGCAACACCACTCTCTGTCTGCCTCCCACACAATAGAGATACAGACGTCACAAGAGACATTTAGAATATATGCTGTCTGTTACCTTCAGCTAAGCCTGGCCTTAGGTTCAGTCTCACTGGCTTAAATCTTACACCATATGCAGCTTGGAGATTTCCAATGGATTTGTCATTTTATCTGATGAGCTACACATCCACGGCATGAAGATCTACCCTGTTTTATTGTAGTGTAGAGCAGCAGAGGTGACATAAGATAATGGTTTTTAATGGAAGGTCAACTCATGTTTGAATGAAGGTGCACAGTGTTAATTTGGCTAAACATGAAGAAGAGTATTTATTGAATATGAACGTTTGCATATGGGGGAGGAATGTGTGTGTTTAAACCTCATACTGGAAGTGCCTTCGGAGGCTCTATCTATTTAGCAAATATCGAACGTTTCCCCCCTCAGGTGGTCGGAAACCTTTCCCGCTTGTGCTTGCTTACACTTTAAAATCCCTAAGAGCAAATATAAGCAGCAGCAGATTTGCTTAATATCAACTCTGCCACAAAACACACACCCGTGAAATGTCACCACGGTCCCCAGGTACAAAGTCAAAATCTAAAAACGTCAAAAAAAGCAGCATGTTTAAGTTGGGAAAGCGGGCCTACACGTCCCCTCGGCGCGCACGGAGCTTATCTCACAGGGGGACTAATAACTACCAAAGGATGACATAAAAGAAGAAACAAACAACCTTCTGCTTTAATTGACAATATTTGAGGTTAAGGTAATTGAGGTGGCCCTAGTGTGCACAGCATCAGTAATGAGACACTAAAGGGAGACCTCCTCGGATGGCTGCTAATAAAGAAGCCATAGCTAATCTTTTAAACAAACATTCATACTCAACTAACAAGGCTACTTGCTGTCACATCATACATTATGTATATTTTTCCACCTCACTTTTGACTTTCGGTGCGCTCTTGAGTTGAGTTCATATCCAAACACATCTCTTTCTCTTCCCTTCTTGGGTAACTTTAATTAGCAGGGGCCTCAGATAGCGCCTCTCACGAGGGGAGATGGGCTAAATTCTCAAAACAAACAGAGCCACACTGGCTTCCCGTTCTGTGTCTTTTCATCTCCTCCTGGCTGGCCTGGGCAGCCAGTGGCACAGAGCAGCAGAAGGGGGCCACACATGGTGTAAGTAAACACTCATAATTGCATTAGATCCCCCCCTGTGAATATGTAATGCCTTCTCAATACCAGAGTGCTAGGGGACAGATCCTTCACTTTTTTCTCAGTACAAAGACCTTCTCCTCGCATGAGAACATTGCCACGCAAATTTGCAAAGAAAATCAGAGATTTAAATGGTCAATTCAGATGGGGTGTGGATTATTTCAGCTTTTTAAAAGAGTGCTGAAAGGGATAGTTCACCTGGGGGTCATTTTAGTAGATGCTAATTTTGAAGATAAGCTAAGATTTTGAAAATGTTTTAGAAAGAAGACACTTATGCCCAACAAAGCTGCATTTATCTGATCAAAAATACTGTAATATGGTGAAATTTCATTACAATTTAAAAATAACTGTTTTCTATTTTAAAATGCCATTTATTCCTGTGATGTAAAGCTGAATTTTCAGCTGCCATTACTCCAACCTTCAGTGTCACATGATCCTTCAAAAAATCATCCTAATATGCCGATTTTCTGATCAAGAATCATGTCTTATTTTAAAACTTTTTTTGCTGCTTTATATTTTTGTGGAATTCGTGATGCGTATTAATTGTAAAAATAACAGCATTTAATTGAAATAGAAATCTATTAAATCTAAATTTAATGCATCATGGCTGAATGAAAGTACTAAATAAAAAGTAAAACAAAATAATTCAGTAATTAAAATTTGAATACAATTACTTTCATATTTAAAAATAATTGCAATTTAAACATTTTTTTATTTGAATACAATTTCTTTAATTAAATACAATGTACTGACTCCAAACTTTTGAACGGTAGACAGGCAGCATTTTTACTTGCTTACTTATTATTTTTTAGAAAACTTACAACAAATCAGACCCAAAATAAACATAACGTAGGCTCTACGCATAGATGCAGTTTTGTGAGTAAGATCAGAGAAACACTAAATCAACACCAATCCAACGCTGAGAGGCCTCATCACGACACAAAGCTGATGAGGGCATGAAAATCATGGGCTGTATTGTTTGTGCAAGGGTGGTTTAATTTGTGAGACGCTGAGGTTTGTGTCAGAAAAGATAAACATGCCCCATATCCTCTCTGTGATAGGAGCTTTATTGGGGACTCTGGAGCTCAGAGTAGAAAGCCGAGCTTATGTATGTGCCTTTAAAAAAAAGCTAAAAACCAGCTTGCATGACACTAAAAACACGAATTTCCCTTGATTTGGAGACCTCTATGTCTTTTAGCCTCTTTGTTCAAACTGATAAGAAGGGTCAACATAAGCTAGCAGATTCAGGCATTTTCAAAAGAGTTGAAGCTACTTTTTTCAATGAATCGCTGTGTAGTGTGGCAAAAAATACTGTGTTGTTGTTTATGCATGAAAGGGACAATGTTTGGCTGGTTAGCATGACCGTGTCAGGTCTTACCGGTAAAAGTCTTCACATTATGTGGGCTAAAAGAAACTTTTTGCATTGACACCCATTCACACTGTATATTCTGACTAAATCAATAATAATAATAATAAAAAAAAAACAATTCAAGCAGCATACAGTATTGCTCTCATAAATAGATCAATGCAATTAGTTATTTGTTAACTAGTTCATTTCAAACAGGTACTTAGACTGTAATTTAACCAATTCAAATGATGTGAAGCTTGACAGAAATACTGTTCAAACATCTGTCGTTTTAATTTTTTAAAGGAAGTTTTGGTGCTCAAGAAACATTATAATAATAATAATAATAATAATAATAATAATTATTATTATTATTATTAATGTTTAAAATGATTGTGCTGCTTAATATTTTAATATTAAACTGTGACAGTCTTTTATGAATCTTTGATGAATAGAAAGTTCAGTGTTTTTATTCAGATTTTTGCAAATTATGTGATATGTTTTTAAATTACTTTTCAAAAGTATGTGGTCGGTAAGAGTTTTATAAAAATAAAACAACAACAACAACAACAACAACAACTCTAAGAGTTAATTTTTTTTAAAGAAATTATAAACCTCTTATGTTTTCCAAAGCTGCATTTATGTGATCATAAATACAGTAAAACAATAATATTGTGAAATACTATTATAATTTAGAATAACTGTTTTGTATTTTCTATTTTATTGTACATTAGGTATATAAATAAAACTACTGAAACTTTATAACTTAAACTGAATATTTTGCAACATTATGTCTCTTTACTGTCCCTTTAATTTAATACATCCTTGCTGAAATGAAATAAATAAATAAATAAACTTTGTATATATTAAAAATATAAATAATATTATATAAAAGAAAAGAAAAGAAAAAAAAGAATAGAAAGAGAAAGGAGTTTAGCTGCAATGAGCACAAAATCTACAAAAAATAAATAATTTAAAATGACAATGAACATGAAGCATTACACTGACATATCTTTCCATATTACCATGAAATTTAAAATTCATATGATCACGATCAATCAATGAATCCCATGCTTTGAGGTGCCTTTCTGTTGTTGGAGCTGTGTGACTGAATGCCCCACCCATCCTATTTGGAGCTCAGGAGGATTTGAGTTTTAATCCAGCCACGCTGGCCCTCAGGGTAACTCCCACCCAGCAGTGCCCGCACATCTGCCCCAACAGGCTCAGAGCTCACCTGGCGAGACCCGGCCTCAAAAACATGCAAGAGGCCTTATGTCAATCAAAAGGATCTGGGACGAGGTCAGAGTTGCATGTCTGGGAAGCTGGTTTTCACAAGTTGATGTGTGGTTATGATCGCTGTGAATGTTTACCTTGAGGCCTGTTGAGTCGGCAGAGGCTGAAACCTGTGCCAAACTGTTCTTCTTTGTTGGTTAGACACTGTACATTCGTTACTGTGGCAACACTGAAGAACTACAGCCTCGTTGGAACGTAGCATTAAGTCGACTGTGTGTGGGCGGCCGGTGGTGAGCATGTCTTGAAGGCTTACATAATGGAAGCTCCTCAAGCACCACAGCCTTGGCCCTCAGCCCTAAAGCCACCCACAGAGAGGTGTGCTTAATTGCTGTTGCACTGGGCGTTAATTACCTGAGTCACTGCTTTTTTTTTTTTTTTTTCTTTTTTTTTAAGAACTCTAACAGAGATGTTTAAAAATATCACAACTGATTACTGCAGTGGCCTTGGATTATAGTCCTTCAAACAAGAATGGGGGGAGATAATGACTGATCCTTAAAGAAAAAAAAAATCAAAAGAACAGAAAAGGAAGAGACACATTTCTGATAATACACTGTATTGTGCTATACTGGTTTTCTTTTTCTTTCTTTCTTTCTCTTTCTTTCTTTCTTTTTTAAAGCATACAGTAGGTATACACTACTGATTTTTTTATTTATTTTTTTTTCAAGAATGTAATACTATTATTCAGCAATGACACATTAAACTGATCAAAGTGAAGACATTTATAATGTTAGAAAATATTTATATTTAAATAAATGCTGTTCTTTTGAACTTTCTATTAATCAAATAATCCTGAAAAAAGGGTATCATGGCTTACACAAAAATAATAAACTACACAACTATCTTTAACTTTGATAATAATAATAAATGTTTCTTGAGCAGCAAACCATGCAGCATAATATAATAATTTCTTCAGGATAATATGAAGACTGACAATGAAGACTGGAGTAATGATGCTGAAAATTCAACTTTGCCATAACAGGAATAAATTATATAGTTATTTAAAAAAAATGTAAATGATATATTTTGTTATTTTTATTTAACACAAATATTACTGTTTTTAATATTTTGTGTCCGTTTCTTTACATTATTATTAATATTCTTTTTTTTTTTTTTTTTTTTTTAAATAAATACAGATTTTTATGTTTTTGAAAGAAGAGACTTTACCGATCCCCAACAATTTTGAAAAGTAATGTATATAAAAACATATCACAATCTGCACATAATAATAACATGCAATATTTTTAAGTTTAAATCTTAGATGCCTAACCATATAGCTTTGCATAATTACAATTGAATAAATTGACCAATTAACTAAAAAAGTATTATAGTATAGAAAAAATATTAATAGTAGTATAAAAAAATATTTTTGAAAGCATTTCTGCTCTGCTTCTTTGAACTTCTGAAATTCTCTCGAATATATAAAAGTACTATCTGCACTTAAAATGCAGATAGACTTAAACCTTCACACTCAATGGTTTTCACTTTTCCAAAAGTTTGTGTGTACATAGATTATCTATATACATAGATTTTGTTCAGAGGATGAGGATATATATATCCTCATCCTCTGAACAAAATCTACAGGTGGAATAGAATTAAATGATATATGACACAAGATCCAAAAACCATCCTAAATGAAACATTTAATTTTACCTAGTTATGTGATAGGTGTTTTTCATTTCTGTACACCACACGGGGGAGCTAATGTGCAGAAAATCAAACAAGCAACCTTTAGAAAGGCCATTCCCATGGAGTAATGATGAGAATGTTGCCTGTGGGATTGAAAGGAAGAGAAATAAAAGAAAAACAATAAAAGAATGCTGCACTTGAAAATATATGTCGCTCTATATGGTGGACATATACAAGAAGCGAGTGCATTTGAGCACTGTGAAGGATTCATTCAATTTTCCAGAGCTTAGGACCTCGGAAATCACAGATGGAAAAAAAGATTTTTTTGTGCTAATGGGCATATGTGTGCGTGTGTGTGTGAAAACTGAAATATGGTGTGTCATTATTTTACCCTGATTCAGTTCCAACTTTTGACAGGATAATAATGTCAGCCAAACTACACAGATGGAGTGTAGCACACAAACAATGGGGAAAGTAAATGTCAAACTCTAAAGTGTGAGCAATCAGACTGCTTGACTTTTACAGTAATCTGGAAACTGCCTGTTCTCCCCGTCTGCATGTATAACCCGAATGCAGCATTCGTTTGGCGGAGGAGTGTCAAAGAGGTCATTTATCATGTTCCAGCAGTCCAGTATTACTGCTTTGAAATTCTGCCACAGCACAGTGAGTTACAGGCTCTGTGAATTATATCTTCATGCTAGAAGTAAAGATATGCTTAAAAATCTTCATCCTGGAAAAAATATTATAAACTTTTATGACACCGAGGCGTGGGTTCAATGAAACCACCATAAATCTCCCATCATTCTGAACCAAAAAACAGCACCATGCCTTCACCAGATGACTCCATCAGGGCTGTGTGTTTGTACAGACGAATCCCTGGGTAATTCACGCAAGGCCTAAAAGCCGGAAATCTGAGGTTTCTTTTCTTTCCTTTTCTGTTTTAGATTTTGTCTTTCCTTTTTTCACCTGTACAGGAAGTAAAGGACCACAGATTCACTTTCAGGCCAATAAAAGTCCTTTGTTGCTGGAATCAATAAGCACACCATGAGTAAAATATAGTTTCAAAGGACTATGGCTGTAAATAATCAGATTTTATGACGGGTTTCTAATAAAATCTCTGGATGATTAAAATGGTGATTTAAAGCACGTTACACTGACAATTGAATCAAAACGTAGTAAAGGTTTCTAGCCAGACAAAATCAGTGCAGATAACATTAGACGCTTGACGGACTACAAGTGTCCTTTTATTTGTGCTACACCTGCTAGCTTCTCTCGGTCGCTAATGGCAGGCTGACAGATTGACTTCAGCATGAAAAATGCTAAGCAAAGAGACAAGTCTCAGGTTAATGCCCTGAACCAATTAATAAGGAAGGGGAGATGTACAAATCAAAGAAGGGAGGGGTCTTGTATCTTTCTTGACCATTTTAGGTTTACGATGAGAGGTTATTTTAAAGAGCATGAAGAAGTCAGATTGCCGTGGTGGAGGAACATGACCTTTCTGTGCACACACTCACGGCCTCCACCTCCCCATGCTTCAGTCTGCCACAAACGCTAACAAATCTTCCTTTGATGCAGTGTGAGTAAAGACACATACCACAGATGTTTGAACACAGGGAATGTTGATGCATATTATAACTGACATGTGATACGAAACATGCATACTGATCATAAACAACAATGCAAGGCGATTTGGGACTCCTCGTGTAGTCAGTTTGTTAATGTGATGGCCCTTTAGATGTGCACTCAGAACATCGCCTCATTGAAGAAAAACCCAGGGCTTTAGCTACGGTAACAGTTCCCCTCTGTCAGATTACAATGCGCTGATTCCAGATCCAAGGTTTATCTTTTGCAAATAACTGTGAAATTGCTTGGCACAAAGTCCTTTCACTCAATAAGCTTTAAATAAGATGTCAAGTGTGGCTTCAGTTGGTGGCTATAGCTAGCTGGTTGGCAGGGCCGGCTGAATTTGAACAGGGATTCCACCGAGGTCTGCTGGCTGGAGACTCTAAACACTCTCAAAATGGATTAGCCCGGACCCTCGGACCCACTAATGCATTCTGGCCACGAACCTTTTCGACGTTTCCACCTCGCAACGGATAGAAGATGGTGGAGCAGTTATAATGTTTCGGTGGAATCTGCACAATATTTGCATTAGCATCTAAAAAAAGTACAGCTTTGTTTTGGTGTTCATACCTGTTTAGGGCTAGCTGGGAGCTGTGCTTTTACCAGAGGAATCTCAACAGGCTGTTATCCAGGAAAAAGTTTTGGACCAAAGGTCCAAATAACAGTTACATAACCACATGTCTGGTATTAACAGGAATTGTCTGGAGCTGTTACATTTCATTCTGTTCTTTATAGGATTTGTCTGATCAACAAACACAGAACTAGAAAACCACCTCAATGCAGTGTGCTGCCTATACATCCTATATAATAATCTTGAATTTATATCTGAAAGATAGACTGGAGAAATAAATGTAAAAAAATACAAGCTGCTTTAGATAAAGATAACTCACAGCTATGATCATTTTGCAGAATTTCTAAAAAAATAAATTTATATTACAGCAATAAACAAATTGCAGGCTTATAAATTTGATCAATACTAGAAAAAAACTAAATTATATACTATGAAGTTAAAGTCAGATTTTAGAATGTCATTTTTACATTTTTTATATTTCAAAAATATTTTTAATATTTATATGAATTTATGCTGGTTTGTTTGTCATGTTAATTTAGCTATTTTACGGTGTCCATTTAGCAATACATGCATATTTTATATTTCTATGAAAATATAGAAATATTAACATTTATAAAAAATAGAAAAATTATGAAATATCAATTTATATGTTATTTATAAAGTTCTGAGTGGAAGGATTTTGAGAATAGAATGAGATCACAGGGTAGCAAAGCAATTGTCTAATGCACTGTAGAAGCACCTTAAATTCAGATTTTTTTTTTTTTGTGGCAAAAATTTTAATATTTTACATATTTTGAAAAGCCTATCAAGAAATTCCAAAGAAACACAACTGCATTCACTCATTCATATTCAGTTTCTCTCTCTCACACACGCTAACCTAAACAAAATAGCACAGAGGACGATCAATGATCCCTGGTAAGCCACATTCAATCGCTCCTAAACGGGTCTCGCTTCCTAGCAAAGGAATCAGAGAAAACCTTTAAGTCGCCAGTTAATTCTTGTTTCAGTTGTCTGGCAAAAAAAAAAAAAAAAATCTTCTGCGCTACAACTTAATACCAGACAGGATCATGCTGAGAGGCCATCAATCTTCAGCACAGACACCAGACCTGAGCTTTTGCTCTCCATTTTTTTCCGCCCATTCTCTGTTTCTTTCATTCTTTTGTGCTTTGCCAAGTCCTGCACCAACCAGAACCAAACCTTTCGCAAACGCACCCACCCACCTCCTCAAGTCAGGTTACCACACGCACTGGAAGAAAGGAGATGTGGAAAATGACATTTCCTTGAACCATCCAACCCCCCCCGGCCCGCATATATATACACACAAACACAAGGACTGCCACACATGACCCCCCCCCCCCCCCCCCCCCCCCCGCTGTCTAATAAAGTGCTGCTCTCATGGTGAAACTTTATCCCTGCAGCTGTGCCGGCCCGTTCTCCGGCCAGACCAGGCTCTCCCTCTTTCCTCTGATCACACATTTCAATATGAATGGAGCCAATAAGGGGTGGATTAGGGGCTGGTTACTCCGTAAATCCTGGGCCGGCTTTGATGCCCCTGCCGGGTTTGGCCGCCCAGGCCCCCAGTCAAGCGGGCAGCCGGCTCTGCCACCTGGCTCAGCATGCTCGTTCTGTTTGCTCATATGCGCTGATTAAACATGGCATGGCTTGTGTGGCTGCACCGGGCACCAGATGGCGCCGTGGTAGCTTTGCCCGAATGAGCAGGTGGAGGCGGGGCAGGCGGTGCTGGCTGACACTGGCACACATGGTGCGGGCACAGACCTCTGCCAACCTAAGTATGGCAGGGAGAACGGCAAACATTCCTGTCCCACAGTAAACTACTGTTCCTGCACATGCACACGCACACAAACAGGGGTGTCTTTACTCCCCCGTTCCCACAACATCTGATTCCTAACTCCTTCTATCCTCTTATGGCTCCGTGCGCTTTGTGTGTAACAGAGCTATTGCTGATTAATATTTGTTTTGCCTCTTTTGGGACGGAGAGGGACCCAGCTGATCCTGGGAGATGTCCTAATCCCCACAAGATCCGTGCCAACAGGGGGCATCATTTCGTTCCCAACAGGGGGTCAAAATGTCTGTAATGAGGCAGGCAGGGCAAACCGTCAAGTTTTAGAGCTTAAAAGTGGCGAGGAAAAGAGAAAGTAAAGTTAGGCTAATTTGCAGAGAATTTTTCCACAAATGTTTGGGATTTGAATGCGAAACTTCAAGAGTTACGGTTCTTGGAGTCTAGTCTTTCAGTCTGATTTTATTTTCACGCTCACCGAGACTACTGAAAAACGGAACAAAGGAATTACTGTAGGTTGGGATATTAAATTTGACAGCTCTTTCTCTCTCTCTTACACACACATTGTGGCATTATAAACGGAGATGGATATGACAGGTGTAGTTTGTGTACATATGAGGAAAAAAAAGGTTGTGCTGTGTAATGTTTCAGAGGTTGTAAAAACACAGCTGTTTTAAGCCACACAAACTCATCGGTTGTGGTTTAACGTTTATCCACCAAGGAAAAGTGCGCAGCACCACAATTTAAAATGCTGGGCAATTATATTATAATCATATCAACAAAAGTAAAGTAAAATAAAGAAATAAATAGTGACACATAATTAAACGTATTTAAATTTAGTCCTTAATATAAGCTCCTTTCCAACTAAATGCCAGCATCAACCTACAACTTTATGATAAAACTGAAACAGTAAGTATGTATATATATAACATGAAAGTTTTTGCATATAAGCATTTTTTTCTATGATTCCACAATAAAATGTAGATGTAGAGTATAAAATGATTTATATACTATAAAAATTATATAACAAAATATAATATAATACTTTTCATATAAAAAAAAGATAAATGTAAAAAATGTAACAACTGTTTTCACTTAAGAAGGTATGTGTGAGCTATATGGACACTGTGTTGGTGAATAAAACAGACAACAATGAATTATGGATGTTGATTCTATCAGTACATGGCAGTAAGTATAATATTCACAGAAGACTAAAAAAAATCAGCTTGTTGTTATGATTCTGAAAAAAAAGTGGTTTGATTGATGATTTACACATTCCTTCTTTTATATTTTAGAAATTAAAAGTATATATATTTATATCTAATTTTGTTTTCCCAAATTTTCTTTTTCCCAAAGTGAAAATCTGGATTCAGTTAGCTAAGTTTCATAAACAGAATTATTGTGCTTTTCCTTTGTGTACAGCAAGCGCAATACATGACCTTAATATGATTTATGCACATTAAGAGTACGAGTAGCCAAGCCATTTGTAATAATATGACACTGTTTGGATCATATCATGAAAACGCTGCTATTTCACACACACCTGTAAATCCAGAATCATATCTTCACTGTGGTGCGCTGCTGATATCCTTGGCTTTTAATGTGCTTATTTATATTTATGACTGACTTCTCTTGACCCAGTGAAACAAACGTGATGTCAAGAATGACCTGGCTTATTGAATGTGTGACTACAAGTCTAATGTGTGTTTGTGTGTGCGGTGCCTGACACGGAAGGCAGTCTGTGTGGGAGAGGGCCAAATGTTGGAAGCAGCTTTTAACTCTCCATAAAGTTGTCTAATGAACGGCGCCAAACATCAGGATGGCCACACAAATTACTCTTCTTACTGCCAAATCCCTCTTTCACAGTTCAGCTTATTTTGTGCGTGTGCTATTCACAGATTTCCTTCATGTTTTTTTTCTCCACTGCTGCTTCAAAATGTAATTCATGTAATTTAAGATATTTCATATAAATTATAAAAAGTATAAAGAAACGCATATATATTTGTATCAACTATATTATTTTTGTTTAATACTTTGCTTGAATAAATGAATGAATGAATGAATGAATGAATGAATAAATAATCCCCCCCACCCCTCCAAATAAATTTGTTTCCAAAATGTGGTCCAAATATATTTTGGGGGCACTGTATTACTCAATACATTATCTGACACCAAAAACAAAATGCTTTTAGTTACTTTCAATATATTAAGCTATAAAAAGGCAATATAATCATCAACAGCAATAAAAACAAACAAATATTATCAGTTGGTCCTAATACACATCCCTGAAGCATATCTTTGTACTATAATCACATATGACAGGTTCTTTCACTCCCAGATTTCTTTACTTGATCTGCCATATCTCATACATTCATAGAGGGTTTTACATACTGTATTGGCCTATTCCCTTCTTCACTCCATTTGTGTTGTGATAAGAGCAACTTCCTGGATTAGAGAGGTAGCTGTGATGTCTCTCCAGAGAGCCTGTTTGTTTGGGTAAGACAGCTCGTTCATTACAACTCAGGATGGGGGAGGATGGGAAAGCAACCTGTCTCCCAGATACTGCAGGACCCAAGCCAACACTTGCATCAGATATCTGGCTCGTTATAGGATCGTTAGGATGCTGTAATGTGTTACCTTAACTATGACATTATTTCAGCTGTTTTGGCATTTGTTAAGCTGATCTTAAATTTATTGAGCATGAGGGAGAAAACACGTGAAAACAGAAGATAACATTAAATATTATAGAAAATAAATGTTATTTCCGTGTTATTTCACAAAAACATTTTTTACACACAATCTGAAAATAACAACATTTGAAAATAACAAAATTTGCACATCAAAACTAATCAGAGATAAACACATATGTTCCATTTCATTTTCTCTTTCATACAAGTTGTTAAAACCACTGTCCCAAGATGATAGCTCAAACTTTTATATAAATTAATATAATAGAGAGAGAATTAATGCAAACAAACAAATGAATAAATAAATAAATAAAAGTCCTTAAATAAATAACTGAATTTTATTTGAAGTTGAATGCCATAATGATGATGATAATAATAATAATAATAATAATAATAATGTTTAGTTTTTAAGTTTTGCAGTATACTCAAGAATTAGTGTGGTTTGATAAAATCACAACAAAAGTAAAAAAAATAAAGAGTGACACAATGAAACTTTATTTTAATTTAGTCCTTTAGTCTTTAGTTATATATAGTTTATAAATATATATTTAATTATTTTAATTTTTATATTTACATATTTTTTTTGCATATTACATTTTTTTCTACGATTTTAACAATACATTTTAAATGTATAAAATTATTTTCATATACATATGTTTTTCATATAAAATAATAATTATTATTGTTTAATTTGCAGTACTTTTGCATTACTCAAGAATTAGTGCGGTTTGATAAAATATATGTCTATATATATTTTAAAAAGTGTGAAATCATAATACAGATTATTTGAATACAAAACATTAGTATTATTATTTGGCAACATTCATTCATGAATTCATTCATGTCTAAATTATTCCACTTAATGTGAAACGTCTTCGCCACATTTCTCACTTCCAATCATGTAGGATTACTTTTAGGTCAAAATCATGCAGCCACATAATGAACTGCATTTTAACATTCTACATACACAAACAGAGACCAGGAAAGAAGGATAAATGAAGAAATTGAGTAAGGGTTTCATCTTTGCTCTGAATGCCACTTAATCCTTTAAATGCTTGTTATCAGCAAAGAAATTAGAAATCATCCTCTGACAACTCTACAGATGCTTGTGCTCATGCTTGACATAGAGTATGTCTCGAGCTTGTCTTTTACAAGTAGTTTTTCAATGAAATGTGTAAAATATGTAAAGGTTATCAGCAAAAAGATACTTAGATGGAAGCAAGAACCACAGATAAAACCCAGGGTGGTGAGGTGAGGAGGTGTTAAAAAATAACTAACTGTACATACACTACAGTCTGCTATTACATACCGTACTTTTGTCACTTTAGCATTTGAAAGGAATCAAAATAGTGACCCCCTTAATCAACTGCCACATACATGAACTCTCATCAGGGTCGAGAAAGAGAGAGACACATGCTTTGCCCTTTGACTTATAAATTATACAAGCCAAAAAAAGAAAGCACCTTGGAATCTATTGCTCAAGACAATAAGCACTTCTACAGTCCACACAGCCAATCAATCCACAGCCCTTCCTCCAATGTGGCCAATCAGAGACAGGCCCCAGAGGTCACCTGGCTCAACAGGCTAATCCTAAATTTGGCGTGTAGATTAGTGTTCTCAGCCTCGCCGCCACTCACACC
Source organism: Sinocyclocheilus grahami (assembly GCF_001515645.1). Classification (NCBI taxonomy): domain Eukaryota; kingdom Metazoa; phylum Chordata; class Actinopteri; order Cypriniformes; family Cyprinidae; genus Sinocyclocheilus; species Sinocyclocheilus grahami. Next base: position 947,631 of record NW_015505509.1, read on the forward strand.
CAAGCCTGTTAAATCCCGAGGTAAACTCAGGAGCTGCCATAAGTGGGTAGTGTAGCCATGCAGAGTGGATTTAGCAAAATGGGATAATATTTGTTAGCATCTTGCCAAAGGTGATTAAGGGAGGGGATAAACAGTAATGGGAGTGATTAGCTCTTTTCAGCCACTTTTGTGAAGAGCTTGAGGATCTGTGGACGAGTTTGTAAAGCCTCGATCATTAATTGGATGGAATAGATCCACTGTGACATACCTTGTGGTGCAAGTTTACATAAGTTACCATATAAACACTGAGAGACAAGTAGAAGTGAATTTTTAACAGGATATATTGCTACTTAACAATCCATTTAATTTGTACATCGCTTTTGAAAATAAATGCATGACTAGGATAATTCTGATTAGACAAGTTAGAACAGTTCATTCAGATCCTCGAATTTTGATTGGATGTTCCACACTGGGTCTTTTCACTGTTACCACTCCGCTTGCTTGTGCGTTCATGACAGACTGTCAGTCAATGCCTTACTTGTGGAATTTTTTATTTCATTTTTTTTAAATACATTTTTAAAGCAGTACATAAGACAAAACATACTTATACAATACCATAAATACAAAACATGTAGAACACAAAGTAAGATGCACATGTAGTTATGCGAGGTGTGTGTGTAACAATTGTGTTGAGTATGTGTATATATCTATCATGTATTTCCTAATACATATAGCACAGCCTCTTTGTAGAAGGTCTGAGCAGAATGTTTATAGAGGAGAAGGAAGGAAAAAAATAATAAAAAGAAATAAAGGAATACATATTTAAGTGAATCAAAAAACGTTTGATTCAAAAAACGTTTTTGGATTTTTAGTCACTCTTTCTGTTACTTTGGTACACTTGTAGATGACATTAATAATTTTTATAAGTGACTCATTGAGTCATTCATTCAAATCGATTTGTTTAAAAACACTTATTCATTCAAAAATAAAACAAGTGAATGTCTTAATGAGTGAGCCATTGAATCATTAATTCAACCGATTCATTCAAAACACTGATTTATTTTGGAATTAAAGATGGTTGAGTCACTGAATCATTTATTCAACCAATACATTCTATAAAAAATATATTTTTCAATAATAATTAGTCCAAGAGCTGAAAACGTATTTAATAATAATAATAATAATAATAAATAATTTGACAAATAAAAGGTGGGCTAAAACATTACACATAAGTATTATAGATCTAAAACATTAGTATTACTACAGGCAAATGCTTCAACATATTCCTCACTTTCAATCATATAGGCCTTTTGGTGACTCTTTCCACAGAGACAGTGTTTATGAGAGAGTCGTTGAATCCTTACCTTGATTTGTTCAAAAAAACGATCCATTCAGGATCAAAACATGTTTGATCACGGAATCATTCATTCAACTGTTCAAATCATTCAAAAACATTAGTGCTTTGCATAGAGATGCAACCATTCTGCTGTGACTACTTTTGGAAGAGTTAGCGGGACAAAAATAAACAATGTTACTCAGCATTAATGTCTTGTTTATTAAACTGTCTCATTGCTTAATTTTAATGAAGGATCATATTCAGTATAGTGGTTGTTTAGTAGCAATAGATCAAGCGGTCACTGCAGGTGGCAGTGTTAATCTTTTATGGTGCAGGCCGGCAAGAGAGAGACCGAGGAATGAGAGACAGACAAAGTAAGCTTTAGTTCAGTCTGGATCTCATTACTAGCCTTAGCCCCGCAGGGAGAAATGAATTAAAGTAATGAAAAGACACAATAATACTTTTGTAGAAGGTCTGAGCAGAATGTTTATAGAGGAGAAGGAAGGAAAAAAATAATAAAAAGAAATAAAGGAATACATATTTAAGTGAATCAAAAAACGTTTGATTCAAAAAACGTTTTTGGATTTTTAGTCACTCTTTCTGTTACTTTGGTACACTTGTAGATGACATTAATAATTTTTATAAGTGACTCATTGAGTCATTCATTCAAATCGATTTGTTTAAAAACACTTATTCATTCAAAAATAAAACAAGTGAATGTCTTAATGAGTGAGCCATTGAATCATTAATTCAACCGATTCATTCAAAACACTGATTTATTTTGGAATTAAAGATGGTTGAGTCACTGAATCATTTATTCAACCAATACATTCTATAAAAAATATATTTTTCAATAATAATTAGTCCAAGAGCTGAAAATGTATTTAATAATAATAATAATAATAAATAATTTGACAAATAAAAGGTGGGCTAAAACATTACACATAAGTATTATAGATCTAAAACATTAGTATTACTACAGGCAAATGCTTCAACATATTCCTCACTTTCAATCATATAGGCCTTTTGGTGACTCTTTCCACAGAGACAGTGTTTATGAGAGAGTCGTTGAATCCTTACCTTGATTTGTTCAAAAAAACGATCCATTCAGGATCAAAACATGTTTGATCACGGAATCATTCATTCAACTGTTCAAATCATTCAAAAACATTAGTGCTTTGCATAGAGATGCAACCATTCTGCTGTGACTACTTTTGGAAGAGTTAGCGGGACAAAAATAAACAATGTTACTCAGCATTAATGTCTTGTTTATTAAACTGTCTCATTGCTTAATTTTAATGAAGGATCATATTCAGTATAGTGGTTGTTTAGTAGCAATAGATCAAGCGGTCACTGCAGGTGGCAGTGTTAATCTTTTATGGTGCAGGCCGGCAAGAGAGAGACCGAGGAATGAGAGACAGACAAAGTAAGCTTTAGTTCAGTCTGGATCTCATTACTAGCCTTAGCCCCGCAGGGAGAAATGAATTAAAGTAATGAAAAGACACAATAATACTAACAAAGATTATCTGCGTCATCATGCTTATCAAAACAGAAGTAATGGAGATTTGCCGGGTTTGAGGGCAGAAACAAACAACCATCAGCTTCAGTCTGTAAGAACACTATAGATAGAAGAACAGAGGGGCTTGCTTTTCCTTTTTGTTATTCCAGCAAAGTTCATGCCTGAGTCAAACTTGGGCCAGTGGGCCGGTCGCACGCTACAGTCATGAGTGGGGAATCTGAGGGAAAGGGGCAGGTTACTGAAAGGTGAGGAGCTCTGAAGAAGATAAGAAGGCATGTTGGGGAGATATGAAGGAGGGAAGGGGAGGAAAGATCTGTGGTGTTGGGTCATTACTGACCCCTGCAGACTCAAAAGCAGCTTGAGGGTCGTGACTTAAGGAATGCTGGGAGGGGAAAATGATCTGACTGGATAGCGACCTTATGCTACCCCAACACGTGTCAGCTGTCCCAGAGTGAAAAAACATATGATCAAAATATCTTTCTATATGCACAAATTGCAAAAAAAATTAATCCAAAAATCAGGTTTCTATCGGTGCAAAAATGCATAACTGTAATATTATTTTTTTTATTTATATTTACACTACAATTTAAAAGTTTGGGGACTTTTTCTTTTTTTTGAGAGAGAAGTCTCTTATGCTGACCGAGACTGCATTTATCTGATTTAAAATAAAGTAAAACAGCAAAATTGTGAAATATTATTACAACTTAAAATAACGTATTTCAAAATGTAATTTATTCCTGTGATGGCAAAACTGAATTTTCAGCAGCCATTACTCTAGTCATCAGTGTCAAAGAAATAATTCAAATACAAGTTTAGTTGACACATAAATATTTACTGTCACTTTTTAAGTAACAATTTAAAGCATCCTTGCTGAATAGAACTATTAGTTAACTTTTAAATAAAAACAAATCTTCAAAGCCAGCATTCCATAAAAATATCGTGTTGAATACCATATTATAATATTTTGTTCCTCTTATGCTGATCAGTCCCACTCATCAACCTCAAACATCCTATATTTGATTAAAACCTTGATTAAAATATGTCATCTCCCCAAACATAATAAGTCCAGCATCAGAAAACTGGAAAGGTGCATGATGAGAATTCATATATGAGATAAAGAGGGAGTCTGTCACACCCCTCTCTGAAATTGTTCCTACCACTTTATCAAATTTCCTCTCTGACTGGACAACATTACATATTACCGTCTATGTCTCACTGGGAAGTTATGAGAGTAACTTGAGTAACCGTTAAATGTACTGTATGTGTGTGTGTTTTGCAGAGAGAAATGTGAAAGCGCAGAAGCAGACGGCACATAGCAGGAAGCAGCAGGGTCGGCTTCAGTGTTTTCACAGACACAGAGACAGCAATGTGTGTGTAGACAGAGAAACAGGAGAGGTTTGGAGAAATTGCTAAAACGCTGATATTAGGTTATGTCCCTGGAGGACAAGACATTCTTTTAAAACATCCTCAGTCAGAGAGGATTACATATACAGAAATATTACTCACACTGTCATCATACATGCAATGTAAAAACAATACAAAAAAATGTATGATGGCAAAAATTTAAATTAAATGTCCCATTGCTCTAAAATAAATTCACTTCATCTACCCCTCTACCATTTTTCATGCTCTGTAAAAAATAAAATAAAGTAAACGAATTACAAAAGATATGAAAAACTGCTTTCAAAGGAAAAATGTGAAATGGAAAAACTTTTGTTTTGTCTATAAAAATAAAATTAAACTGAAAAATTTTAAATAAATGAAAAATAATGGTTTGCCTATTAATATAATATAATATAATATAATATAATATAATATAATATAATATAATATCTGTACGTGGTGATATAAACCCCATTTATCATTCCAAATTAATTACGCCTGGTTTAATTCTGAAAATGAACTAGCAGTAAATTGACATACAATTCAATCTTTTTAAGTCTTATTATTCAGAGCACAGCACTGGCTCATTGCAAATTCTGAGAGGAGATTTGCTACTCCAATGCATATTCATATGTTTAACGTACAGACATGCATCCTTAATGCTCCAATCTCCTGCAGAATGCAGTCTACTCATTAATATTGTGTGCTGTGCATTTCAAAATAACTCAACGATTCTAATTAAGATCTGTGCCCTGAGGAGAATGATAATGTGAAATTTGTTGTTGTTATTATTGATATTATTTTAGCATGAAAACATACAGACAAAAACCTATTTGCTAGATTCAGGTTTAAGCAAAAGGTAAAAGGAGAGGATTTAAAATATTTGAAAGATTTAATTTAAGAGAAAATCTAATTTTGTAAAGAAAAAAAAAACAAAAAAAAAGTTATATAAATCACAAAATACAATAGGCTGACACTATAAATATGTACAGTAAAGTATAACCTCTATGAGGAGCTCTATTGGCCTAAATTCAAATATGTATAAAAACCATGTCAACTGAGTATGTATTATAAATAGTCACAGACATAGTTTATTTAATTTGACCTTTAAAGTCAACATTACAGACAGCTCTTGAGTGTAGTGGGGAATAGTCTCTATGTGAGGACTAAACTGAAGCAGACAAGCAAACAGAAGCCCAACTGGTGTAAATGATAACCAATTATAGGGAAGCACATCATAAACATAAGTCTGCATTTACACTCTAAAAGTCACTTAAACCCTTTTTAGCACACAACTAAAATCCAAACCATCACATGCATCACACTCAGCACACAAACAGACAACACAACACCTTGGCAGACTGTTTGCTCTAATATACTACAGGACGGAAGTTAATGCGAGAAGGAGTGAGGGCATGGGAAAATGAGATCCATCAGACCCAGCCTTACCTTCATCTTTATCTCAATGATGTTAAATAAATAACATTAGCAAGCCAACGGGGCCGGAACTGCAAACGAGAGACAACTAGAATAAGTACGGACACATGGCTAGGCAAAGATGCGTAGGTAATGTGCCAGGCTTGTTTATAAATTATTAATGATTTTCCCCTTGTCATTTCAAATGGGATGGGAGAGGGAGCAAGAAAGGAGGGGCCTTTCTTTCTGTCCAATTTATTCCTCTGTAGTTTGTCCGTCAACCCTCCCTCTGACAACATAATCCCAGCTAATCCGTCGTGTTCACTTTCCCTTGTTGACTCTCATGCAAAAGCGCTCAGGCAAATAATGCTACCTGTCTGTCAAAAGCTTGCAAAGAGACAAACACAGTTAGGGAGGCTGCCAGTTGCTGTCCGTCGAAACACACACGTGCATCTGACCAACGCTCTCACACACATATTAAAATATCTCATCCATTCTTAGCCTGCTATAGGCTTAACCCCTCCATCCCTCTTTGTAATCCACTATAAACAAGCCAAGGCTGGATGACAGAACCAAGTCTAACTGTATGCTCTCATATACAGTAACCTTATGAACCAGCGCTGCGAGCGAGAGGTAGGGACCGCGGGGCACTGACAGCTCCTAATCCTCACTGAGAAGAGAGGAGGCTGGTGAGGACTGACCCCTCTGTCCCTCCACCTGCCAACTTCAATTAAGACTTCACCTGCATTGCTCCCAGCTGGAAAAGTTACTCATTTCAGGCTGTCAGGAATTATTTTTGGCATTTAAGTTATCAAGTGGCTGTGTAAAATAAAACATAAAAAAATATAAATAAAAATAAGTAAAATAATAATAATAAATTAATATATACATTAAAAAAAATTTTTTTATGAAAACTACTCACAATAAATCCAGTCGTGAATTACAGTAGAGCATCTATCGGGTATTTTGAATGTCAAAATCATGAGAGTAGAAATTCCTTCCAAAATCAGCAGATGAAAAGGTTGCTTTCCAAATAGCATATGGAAAGATAAAATCTGGGATAATGGACTTCTTGGAACTGTTCAGGCAAAGTGACAATGTGACGTTTTCTTGTTCTTTTCTTGTGGAGGTGTTTCTTTCTGTCCATTTTAGGGGGATTGTATGTGTGTGCATTTAGAGGGGTGATGGAGGTTGGGGGAGAATAGAAGAGGGAGGGAGTAGAAAAGTGTATTCAAACGCCTCCTCTCATGATAGTATTGTTGTAAGAATTTTTTTATTAATTTTTTTTTGTTTCCATTTGTTTCCATTCATTTTTTGAATTTACACATGACTGAAGTAATCTGGGGGCAGTTGTGGCCTAATGGTTAGAGAGTCGGACTTGTAACCCAAAGGTCGCAGTTTCGAGTCTCGGTACCGGCAGGGATTGTAGGTGGGGGGAGTGAATAACCAGCGCTCTCTTCCACCTTCAATACCATTACTGAGGTGAGACCCTTGAGCAAGGCACCGAGCCCCCAACTGCTCCCCCATCACCGCAGTGCTGCCCACTGCTCTGGGTGTGCGTGTGTGTGTTCACTACTCACTGCTGTGTGTGTGTGCACTTGGATGGGTTAAATGCAGAGCACAAATTCCAAGTATGGGACACCATACTTGGCCACATGTCACGTCCGTTCCTTTCCGAGTAATGATGCTGAAAATTTGCCATCTTTCTATATATACACACACACGCACACAATTAATATGCAAATTCTTTCATAATATATTTACATTTACATTTATGAGGAATCAGTGGAAGCAATCAAAATCAACAAAAGAGCAATGATATGCAAGTACTATGACAACTCTCAGTTAGTCTAACGCAGTACACGTAGCAAGGTTTTTTTTAAATTATATAATAAATAAAAAGAAAACAGATAGAATAGAAAAAGAATAGAGCAAGCTAGTTTTAGAGGCCTTTTTTGCTTTTTGTTAACTGTATAATAAATAAAAAGAAAACAAACAGATAGAATACAAATTTTTTTTTTTTTTAAAGAAAACAAGCAGTTAGTAAATGAATAGAGTGCAAGTCTAAAAGTTTTTTTTTTAAAGAATAGAATTAGAATAGAGAGTGCTAATGTTAGAGGGTCAAATAAAGATGGAAAATATGTGTTTTTAGTCGATTCTTGAAGATGGCTAAGGACTCAGCTGCTTGGATTGAGTTGGGCAGGTCATTCCACCAGGAGGGAACATTTAATGTAAAAGTATTTGATAGTGATTTTGGGCCTCTTGGGATGGCACAATAATGCGCTGTTCACTTGCAGAATGCAAGCTTCTAGAGGGCACATAAGTCTGAAGTAATGTATTTAGGTAAAGGGGTGCAGAGCCAGTGGGGGTTTTGTAGGCAAACATTAATGCCTTGAATTTTATGCGAGCAGCCAGTGCAGATTGATAAACAGAGGTGTGACGTGTGTGCTTTTCGGCTCATTAAAAATTAATCTTGCAGCCGCAGCCGTTCTGGATTAATTGTAAAGGTTTGATGGAACTGGCTGGAAGACCTGCCAAGAGAGCATTGCAATAGTCCAGCCTGGACAGAACAAGAGCTTGAACAAGGAGTTGTGAAGCATGTTTCAAAAGAAAGGGCCTGATATTCCTGATGTTGAATAAAGCAAATCTGCAGGACCAGGTAGTTTTGGCAATGTGGTCTGAGAAAGTCAGCTGATCATCAATCACAACTCCAAGGTTTCTGGCTGTTTTTGAAGGAGTTATGGTTGATGTGCATAACTGGATGTTGAAATTGTGATGAAACGATGGGTTTGATGGAATCACAAGCAGTTCTCTCTTGGCAAGGTTGAGTTGAAGGTGATGGTCCTTCATCCAGCAAGAAATGTCTGTTAGACAAGCTAAGATGCGTGCAGCTATCGTCGGATCATCAGGCTGGAATGAGAGGTAGAGTTGAGTGTCATCAGCATAGCAGTGATATGAAAAGCCATGTTTCTGAATGACAGAACCTAGTGATGCCATGTAGACAGAGAAGAGAAGTGGTCCAAGAACTGAGCCCTGAGGCACCCCAGTAGTTAGATGTTACGACTTGGACACCTCACCTCTCCAAGATTCCTTGAATGACCTATCTGAGAGGTAAGACTCAAACCACTAGAGTGAGGTTCCTGAGATGCCCTTTGCCAATAGGGTTGACTGGAGGATCTGGTGGTTAACCGTGTCAAAAGCAGCAGACAGATCCAGCAAGATAAGCATTGAAGATTTGGAATCTGCTCTTGCCAGTCTTAGGGCTTCAACAACTGAGAGCTAGGCAGTCTCAGTTGATTGAAACCAGACTGGTTGCTGTCCAGGAGCTTGTTCTGTGTGAGAAAGGCAGACAGACTTGGTTGAATATATAAATAAAAGAATTTCTTTTATAATATAGTAATATAAATTACATAAAAATATACTTTTTAATATATATAAAACTATTTAGATAGTTCAAAAACTTTGAAAAGTAAATGTATTTGTGGGAGGCCCGTCTTTTCAGTTGGGGACGTTTTGTTTTCATGAGGAAGTATGTCTGGTTTCTATGAACCTTCAGCTCCTTTGAACTCTCATGTCTTTCCTCTCCGGCCTTCTGTGGGAAAACTCGGAACAAATATGTCCTCCACTTCAGAGCTTGAGATAAAGCTGATCACTGGAGGTGGACGACTAGCGAGTGTTGATCTGTCCTGGGAGGATTGTGGGCAGTCGGACAGTGTGTGAGTGGGGGGATGGAGAACTGGATCCAGAGGCTTGGGTGAACATGACATATGGCAGATAAAGCCTCTCTAGTGGGTTAACACCCGCGCTTGTACAACGGATTGCCCCGTGAAGCCCTCTTTAAGGCCCTGGCATCTATCCCGATAGCATGACCCAAAGCTCTTCATGTTTTTGTACTAGAAAGAAGCGCTTGCAGTTTGGTGGGGAGGGGCTTTCAAAGGAGACATGCTCTTGTCTAAAAATGACTCCTAAGGGTAGAGGTGTTAGGAAAACCCTCTGGGATTAATAGCCCTGATGTGGGATCCACAGGGATATGCACAATATCAAAAAGGGCAGTCCAAACAGTAGTCACATATTATATTTGAAATGACAGGGATGTAATACCTGCTGACAGTAGATTAAGAGCCAAATACTCCACTCAGACAGCTGGCAGACATACAGCTGGGCACAAGTCAGTTTTGTACAGAGGAATTCAGTCAAACGCTATGCAGGAGAATTCAACATAATGTAGTTCAGCTGGACTATGACTGAATCATATCTCAGCAAGACTTGTTTGCAACATTTGAGCATTTGGATTTTTCAAAAGATTTATCAGAGTTAAGTTTACTGTATGTGAGTTTGACTACACATATAAATAAAAATAAATGAATTAAACATAAATAAAAAAATTAATAAAAAATATAAATTAACAAATAAATCAAAACAAACAAACAATAAATAAATAAATACAATTTAAAAATAAAATATGAAATGAAAATACAATCAAACAAATAAATAAATAAATACACTCATTTGTGTCTGACGGTTCTGGTTCATTCTCTCAGTTTACATGGAAATGTACTTACAGAGATAGTATTTAGGGAAATCGATTTAAATATGTGACGATTCAAATCGGTTGAGATGCTAAACAAATTCATTTAGGGGTAGGAGTTTATATGAATGTATGTCTGAGGGGGAATTACTGTCTTTAGAAAAGTTTAGATGGTATTTTTTTCTTTTCATCTTGCCTCTGTATAATGCATAATAAAGTTCATAAGTGCAGCGCTGCTTTGTTTACAGCGGAAACTAAGGAAACGCTTTAAGCGCCGCCTGCTGGCATAGAGTGAATCTGCATCTCATTCAGCGCATCTGCTGTTTCTGTTTCATGCAGATATTTTTATGTATAGTTTCACAAAACTGAAGTAAAGCCATTCTGTTTTGCTTCAAATTTCGAAATTATACAATCTAATTTAGATTAAAAAACTGCTCATGTTGCATGTATGCAGCATCTTTGTTTGGATCATGATTAAAATGCAGTGGTTGCCTCTAATTTTAAATGGAAAGAGCACAGACAAAGCCTTATTTTGTTTATATGAAGATATTTATTTTATTTGTGTTACGTATTTATTTGATTTGGGGCTTGTTTTAAAATTTAAATTTAGTTTTGTTATTTACATTATATTTACATTTTGTTATTTAGCAGACACTTTTATCCAAAGCGACTAACAAATGAGGACAATAAAAGCAATCAAAACCAACAAAAGATAAATAATATGCAAGTGCTATATTAGTATATTATTATAGTGTTATATTTCAATTTCATAAAGAAATGTGCAGCATTTTGTCCAAGCAATAATAAAAGGACACATTTAATTTATAATTTGTCTTAAATCTCATTTTGTTAAAAAAATAAATAAATTGTGAATCGAATTGAATCGTGAATCGAATTGAATCGTGAGTTGAGTGAATCATTACATCCCTAGTATTTAGGCCAGAATATCATCTTCAACTGCAATATGAGATTTTCTACAACATCATAAGTTATGTGAATAGCTGTTATGAAGCTCAGAAAAAGAAGCCATGAGATCTTAAAACAAAAGAGGGAAGGAGAAAAAGTAATAAGTGATAAAAGAGTGAGTGATGGCGATGGTATTTCAGGCAGCAGAAGGCTGCTGTCAACACATGTTTGCCTGGCTTTACATAAATAGGGTAATAAATAGATCGATCACTCAGATAGATAGATAGATAGATAGATAGATAGATAGATAGATAGATAGATAGATAGATAGATAGATAGATAGATAGATAGATAGATAGAATTGATCACTTTCCGAATAAATACATTTATTTATTTATTTAAAAATCCTCTGTGAAATTTAATATCATATCTGTGGGTCATTCCTCTCTCTTTTTTTTTGCTTTTAAATGTAAATAATACACATATGTTGTGATTGAATAATTTTATAAAACAGCTTTTGAGACAAAGCATTAACGCCACTTCATATGCGATTATTTAATTTAGGAGCTAGTCATTGTGATAACCATAAAAAAAATATATAAAGAACTACATAAAAAACAGGTTTATAGTTAACTAAAACTAAAACCATAAAAAATTACTAAAATATAATTTTAGTAATAATTGTAATAATAGCTTAACTTGATGTACTAATATAGATAAGAAATAAGCAGGAATAAAAAACATGAATACAGAAAAAACAATCACAAAAATGGCAAAACACACCAAATTACTAAAACATTAACAAATTAAAATCAAAATGGAAAAAATACAGAAATAAAGACATCCTTAAAAATATATAAAAATATTTTTAAGAAAAATAAATAAATACATACATACACCGTTTACTTTATTTAATAAATAATTTTACAACTTATAAATGAATAAATAAATAAATAAATAAATAAATAATAGCGATACTATAGTGTCTCAACCATACTAAATGCTGAAAGGGCTAATGGGATGGAAGGTAACATTAAGGGCTTAATTTACCAATAAATAAATAAAATAAATCACAACTAAAATGTTTTATTTGAAGGGAAAAATATAACTGAAATATTTCTTAAAACATTGACAGGTTTTCATTTTAGAAATAATTTAAATTTCACTTTGTTTGCTTTGTTGTGATATTGTGATAAATTCCATATTTAGTATTTTACGTAATATATTAAGACACATGATAGGGAAAGCAGAAATGATCCTGGGGTGAAAAGTTAGGTGTGTGTGGAAAGAATGTTCAGAACGACAGAATGAGATGTGTGTTGATAAATAACACGAGTGTGCAGTCATGTGTAGGTTCTTTGTGTTGATAAAAGATACACACTGGGCCATGTAATGCTCTAGAAATGTTCATAGGATGGATCTCAAACTGTAATGGATGGTGCTTGGGAGAGTGTGGAACCGAAATAGACTTCCTCCTGTAGATGATCAGACACCTCATCCTCACAGCCACGGTCTGCACACATTATTATTATTTTTTTTACTTTTTAACCTTACAGTCAAATATTCAAAGTGACGTTGTTACTCTAGAGACAGACAGTAGCAAACCATTACTCCTGAAGTTCTTCATTACAGCTAAACTTTTACCTCTGTAAACTCAAACCATGAAACCTGTACTTGTTACAGAACCGGCAAGGTTAAATAGTGCAGTGATTATACTGTACTTCTTGTAATAGTCATGTCTATTTGTATAAAGTCTGTGAGGATCAGATAGTGTTATTGAGACATCGGGAATAAGGGTGAGAACGGTACGACTTCATGAGGACAGCTCAAATTGAAACCAGATGCAGGCAGAACCTAATGCAATGTACTGGATTGAGAAGGAAGGCTGGAAAAGAAGAACCGAGGAAGAAAGAAACACATATCGTTTAAAAAGAGTACAGCTACTGAGAGAGACAAAAAGAGAAAAAGCTGAAGAAAAAATATCTCTTGGCTCAGAAATTAGAGGAATAGTTCACCCAAACATTCAGACATTATAAACATATCCCAACCTGAATGCTGCTCTGTTTTTCTGTGGAATACAAACAAAGAAATTTTGAAGAATCAATAACTTTAAATAGTTTAGAGTGAGAAGAAGCAATGATGTCACCTCCGAGATGATGATATCATAAGAAATGGCTTTTGTCACTTAAAGTTCAGTTGTAAAGGACCAGGGTTATTATAGAAAACTAAACCCATTATTTAAAAAAGGGTCTTTAAATAAATAAATAAAAAACTAAAATGTCCTTTTCATTTAGTTTAACTTGATGTATTAAAACAAATAAAACTGAAATAAGATGAATAATTAAAAACAAAAACACTAAAAATTACTATTTTTTTGTACAAATTAAAATTAAAATGGAAAACACTTAAACAGAAACTCATTCATACATACATATATATATATATATAGACTATATAATACTATATAAACTATAAAAGTATCTCATAGTATATATAATAGTATAAAATAACACTGCAAAAGACTAAACTGGATGGAAAGTAATATTAAGGACCTAACTTACCAAACGAAACATTTTCATAATAGAAAAGAAAAAAAAAAAGAAATATTTCTTAATACATGAACAGTTTATGTTTCATTTTCAGTGAAAACGACAAATACATTTCATTCTTGCTCATGTCGGTTGGATGTTTATGGCTGATTCATATATATAAAAAATAAATATATGATTCATATACATTTAAAAATATTAGCGGGCTATTTGCACTTAGTGTGAATAGAAACTACATTAAAAATGTTTATATAAACACAGAAAAAGAGAGAGAGAAAAAAAACTGTTTAGTATTTCACACTGATGAATTATAAATCATTTTTTCTGAAGGTGGCTAATTATTAATATTAATGTAAACTACAATATATGCTGAGGAGTGCTTTTGCCCCTTGGTTAGTGAAGTGTGAACAGAAAAGATCATCATGTCCAAACATTGTGTATGTACATGTGTGGGGGAGAGACGTGTAAGAGGTAAAGGGAATGTACCAGCTCTGTTCATGCACTAACAAAAGATACATCTGTGTCCATGAATCTAGCTGGGGATGACGTGACAAAAGTGAATGCTATTTTAAAAGGGGCATTGATAATATGTGGAGTTCTGCCGCTCTACCTGATAGTGAAGAATAATTATCACTTTTTCCCCCTCCTCCTTTCATTAGGCGACTGGTTATTCTCACAGTGGTGCAAGCAAGACAATATATCAAATGTGGCTCCCCTGAGTTTACATGATTATGTCATTAGTTATATATGAGAGAGTACAAAAGAGTTTTAGGAGTATATACGTTCAGTAAAGTGAATTTAAGTGTATAATCAGACATTTACATGAGGCCGTGCACTATATATAAACCTGAGTAGAACACTGTATAGTGTCGGTTTTAAAATCCACTTATTAAAATGTCCCTTTCCTTCCCACAGCGGGGCATAAAATACACTTGCTGTAATAAACATGTCAGCCACTACACTAAAACTGCAATGTGTGCTCATTTGTTTCACACATTCAAAACAATATCCTAATTAAAAACATACATTTAATTTTGGCTTACTGTAAGAGGTGTATGGATGGAACATTCTATCGATCTATCTATCTATCTATCTATCTATCTATCTATCTATCTATCTATCTATCTATCTATCTATCTATCTATCTATCTATCAGAAAAATGTCAAAAACATACAAAATTGCTAAAACTTTAAAATTAAAATCAAAACAGAAAGTAATTCAAAATATTAAAAAAGGGAAAACAAAATCTATAATAGTATTCCAACAATACTAAACACTGAAAGAACTAATGGGATGGAAGGTAATACAGTATCAAGGACTTCTTATACTAAATGTATATATATATATATATATATATATATATATATATTTAGTACATTGACAGTTTTTCATGTCAGAAATAATTTAAACATCACTATATTTGCTTCTATTTGCTTATATATATATATGAACGGTATCATATATTTATTTTAAAGTTTTTAGCATTTTATATTTAATAAACTTATAAAAATGTATCTAAAAGTTTTCTCCAGGCATGTATTTAATTATGTTATACACACAACAAGCTTTTCATGACTATAAATAAGAGAAACAAAAATCTATAGCCTAAGATTTACACAAGGTCATGACACTTTCTATTACCCTCTTTGTGAACAATAACACACATCGTGCATGAGGTTTAACCCCGACTCATTGGTAGTGGCTGAAATGGCAGCACTAAACCCACCATGTACACAGCGACACAAAGAAAAATGATGCCTGCAAATTCCCTGCCTTGATTCCATCAAGCTTTAGCGTGACCCATCTCACCACCTGGGGTCTTTATTGCAGCCACTCACTCATAGTGCCAGTAGCCTTGCAGTCGCCAGCACAAGTGTGTGCGTGTTTGTGTTTCCATGCATAATCCTGACTAATACAGTGCATGCATGGGTGAGGCTCAACAGTCAAAGTATTTTACTGGAGTGTGTGTGTGCTCTACACCTCTACAGCTCATCAGTCACAGATGCAGACAGCAACGCAGCTGCCAAGCTCATCACTGGTGCAAACTTGGCACAGAAACACATGGCAATATTATCCACTCATCAGCTTTCCCAATGCCCAAGTTACATACCACTCTCCACATACCATCCTATGCCAATTAGAACAGCTATGCTGGATAAGGAAAAATGAATCCCTGGAGTGTAAGTATAGATTCCGGAGTTCAGAAGTTTAAATGTATACTGGAAAGCACAATAGATAGCCTTTTTCTACAGCACTCCCACAAACACACTGCAATGACTGATCAAGTGTCAGTCAGAAAGTTAAACAGAGGGGATGTGTGTATGTTGGCGTGCACTTAAAATGGGGCCCAAAAGTCTGAGACCAATAGTGAAAATCCTTATATTTATTATTATTATTATTATTTAAATACAAATTATATTATTGGCATAAAGTTTTAAGTGAAAAGATGAAACTGAAAAAAATATCTTCGACCATCTGTACAAAAGAGTTAATATGATCACTGTCACAAATGTGCTTATTTAATCAGTGACCTATTTCTTATTCATGACAAAACATACTAAATTCATTAATAAATTACAAATATATCTACACTATTACAAGAAATTAATAAATATACTAATATAATCAATAGCTTTACAGCACAAGGTTTATGGGAACTTCTGTTACTGTCTCTCTGAACACTAACACCTTGTGTTAGTAAGACTTTTTTAATTATTATTATTTGAAAGAAATTCAGAGATTAATAATTGTATTCAGAGAAAAACCATTAAAATTATGAATAAATAAATAAAGGTTCATGTGAACTTTCTATTCATCAAAGAATATCCTGGTTTTCACAAAAATATTAATCAGCACAACTGCTTTCAACACTGATAATACGAAATGTTGCTTGAGCATCAAATGAGCATATCAGTACAATTTCAGTGGACCATGTGACTGAAGACTGGAGTAATGATGCTGAAAATTCAGGTTTGCCATCGCAGGAATGAATTACATTTTTAATGTATTAGAATATTTAGAATATTTATTAATAATAATTCATTAAATTGTAATAATATTTCACAATATCACTGTTTTCACTGGATTTTGATCAAATGAATCAAACGTGGTGAGCATAAGAGACTTCTTTTAAAACTCTTTAAAAAATCATATTTTTTGGTCTCAGATTTTGAAGCCCAATGTACAGTGGGTACGGAAAGTATTCAGACCCCCTTAAATTTTGAGCGACTGAGCATCTTGGATGGCACACCAAGATTAAATGAATACAAGCAGTGTGCAAAAGCTCCATTGCAAGCGTGTGATGTAATGACAGATATCTCTGGAGGCTTGGACCCTGTGGGAAGACAAAGATCCATGAGATCGACATCTAACCACATGTTTTCATACCCTCACTATTTCAGTCATGTAACATAATAGATTGTTTCCCTTCATGTCACACCTTTCCTAAAGAAATATGTTATTTCAGATGTTCATCAATGTGGGGTTTTAAACAGTGGGTGTGGATTGACATGTTTTTGCTTTGAAAAACCTATAAATATGACCATGAATGGATTTACGTCGGCTCTTCTCCATTAGTAATTCCACGTCTGTCCAGACACTAACTCCGGCGCTTGTATATGTCTGAGAGGAGCTTACCTTCCTCCCCTCTCTCAGGAAATTGCCACAGAGTTTCTAAAAGCAGTCTTTCTGTCTAGTTGCTTTAAGATTTAATCCTCTCTAACACACAAACACATATTTTTGTATTGCCCTCAACACCCGCTGAGGCCTCACAAAGCCGAGCATGTGTGCGACCTGTCCAGTGCTGTCCGACTAGATGGGGGTTTTATTAATCTCACTCAGTTGGTGTGCTGCTTTTGTGCAAAGGGTCACCTGACTGACCGCAGGAGAAGCAGATGCCCTCTACATCACTCACCGGACTTCCGCATTGGCCGGAGTCAAGGGTGCAGGCTTTCAGCATGACAATTGGCTTCCTTAAAGGAACACTCCACTATTTTTGAAATTAGGCTCATTTTCCAACTCCCCTAGAGTTAAACAGTTGAGTTTAACCATTTTCAAAATAATCAAGGAACTTTGCTGCCATGGGTGCAGCAGGCGCAATGATATTACGCAGCGCCTGAAAATAGGCTTATTGGAAGTTACCTAGCTGGGGACTATTTTCAGGCGCTGCGTAATATCATTGCTCCTGCTGCACCCATGGTACGGCAGCAAAGTTCCTTGATTATTAAGCCGGAATGAGAGTATAGTTCCTAGCCATATCGGCCTAGAAAATCACAACTTTTCATTTTCCGTCGGTCTTAGTACACGATGTAACTACAGAAGAGTCAAGTTTTAAATAGGAAAAATATAGAAACTCTTTGGTCATTTTTGAGCGAGATGCTAATGGTCTAATCAGATTCAATGATCTATGCTAAGCTAGAGCTAAAAGTGCTACCGCCAGACCCGGAGATCGGCTGAATGGATTCGAAAACGGTAAAACTCAACTGTTTAACTCTAGGGGAGTTGGAAAATGAGCCTATTTTCAAAAATAGTGGAGTGTTCCTTTAAGGCCACCGATGCAGACCATCATTGGCTAGCAATGGCATGGGGCAGGAGGAGCTTGTGAATTTGTGGGTGAAACACAGGATTATGAGATGAAAAATGGCCTGAGAGCTGAAGACTATGAGCTTCGCAGCTGATTGAGTATACACAGAGATTTTGAGCATCAAGCTCAGAGAATTAGTTTTGGTCTGTAGCCGTTTGGGTACAGCCAAGCCAATAGTTTGGAATAGCCAAGCCAATTCCATATTTAAATTTGTGAGTTTTCCATGGAATTGGGTTGGGAGAGCTCAACATTAACAATCCATTTACTTTAATGCTTCTATATGCAAGAACAGAACCTGGTACCATTAAATGATTCCAGTCTCATTTCTACTGTAGTAAACAGATTATGTTGTTTACCGGCATTAATTCCTCAAAATGTATGAATAATGAATGGAGGTCAGAGTTTATGTCAGGGAGTATTACATGAGGGCTACTGGTAATGCCAATCTACCGACTTCACTTATGTGAGTTTAAAATTTGAAAGACTTTGTGGGTCTTGGCAGTCTAAACAGAAATTTTGGAAGTGGTACCAATGACGGCTCTAAAGTTGTAAGGATGAAGGATAACGGAATGTCTGTGCTGCTGCTCTTTTTCTTTCTCCCTCTCTCTCGTACTGATAAGAGGGGCCACATTCCAAGCTTTGACCCCACCTAAGACTGTCCAGCACTGGAATATCAATGGAATACACACACACACACAGCCCATTTTGGCACCCACACCAACACTAATCACTAAGATACAGATAAGAGCAGTTTTCTCTTTCTGTGGTTCACTCTTCTACTCAGTCCCTCTCTGACAAACACTCAAACATCAATAAATTAAATCAACTTAATTTAACAATTTAAACTGCTTGTTTATAAAAATACACTGCATACAATACCGTTCAAAGGTTTTCTAGTGAGCTTCTTATGCTCACCAAGGGAGCATTTATTGATAAAAAAATACAGTAAAACAGTAATATTGTGAAATATTATTACAATTTAAAATAACTGTTTTCTATTTGAATATACTTTAAAATGTAATTTATTCCTGTGATGGCAAAGCTGCATTTTCAGCAACCATTACTGCAGTCTTCAGAGATCTGAAGCACAAGAACCATTTCTTATTATTTTCTTAACCATTTCTTATTATAAGTTGAAAACAGGTGCTTATTTTTATTTGATTTGATTTATTTTTGCATACCTTTTTGTAAATCCTTTTTAATAATAAGTCAAAAAAATGTATTTAAAATAGATAAACAATTTCTTGTGAAAACAAGTTTTTATTGTAAAGTTTGACAAATATATTCATCATATATATGGCATAGTGTATCTCAAAAAAACTATTTTTAGACTAAACTGAGATAGCACATTAACACTGTGTTAATAATGACCGCAAAATAGTCAAGCTCAAAATACATGTTTGCCTTTTTCTGGAAATAAAAATGGATTTTAAAAAAAGTCATGTATAAAGAGGTGAATTGAAAATACTGCTGACCACCTCAGGTTTGCCTGAGGTATTTGCTGGGTGTGAGAGGTGTTGTGTTCGGCTTCAACGTGTGGACAGTCTTTGATAAGTCTACAGATGTACTGTCTCACCCCTGCTAACTGGACAGGGTCTAAACTGTTAGGAGGCTGACCGATGACACCGTTATCACAGCACGACAAGCTTTCTGTCAGGTCTTAGTGTGATTGAATGAAACAGACAGATTCCAGGTTTGTTTTCCAAATATGCCATCAACCTGACAACTAACACACACAACACACTCATTTATCACTTCCTTACAAAATGTTCAACTTTTTGCACTCTACAAAAGAGCTACATACAAATAAAAAAGATAATTTACATTTACTAATACAATCAACACAGAGATACCAAATCACTAAAGCAACCGCTGAGAGCTTAGGTCACTATCATTGTCTCACTACTAGGTTCGCATGCCTTTTAGAAAACTGTATAAATCAAAGCAGCAATCTGGTTCTGGCTGGTAACATACCACATGGAGCCCTGTGAGCCATTTATCTGTCTGTTTCTATGACTCTTACTATGATTCAAGTGCTCCAATACAATCCATTCTACCTAGTTTGCTCATGTCCTATTGGTCAGTTTAGATAAACGCTTGCTCCCTTCACTTTTAAATCCCACCCACTGAAACTTAGACCTACAGACCACAAAACATAAATGGATATAGTTAAATCTAGATCTAAGCTTTAAAATGCTGAACAATTTGAACAAGTCAAAATATTTAACTATTACTACAAATAACATGCTAGGAATTAATTAATTGTAAGCAATTGCAACAAATAGCAAAGAAATTTGGGTCTGAATCATGGTAAAATGTTATTTTAATTTGACTTTTAATTACTTTTTTTTAATCTTTGGTTTATGTACACTATCATTTAAAAGTTTGGTGTCAGTATGATTTTGTGAATGCTCACCTAAGGCCGCATTTACTTGTTAAAAAATAGAATACAATGTAATAATATTGTGAAATGTTATTGCAATGTAAAAAACATATTTTCTATTTTAATATATTTAAAAATATCATTTATTCCTGTGATGATAAAGCTGGATTTTTCGCAGCTGTCACTCCAGTCTTGAGCGATACAAGATCCTACAGAAATCATTCTAATATGCTGATTCACTGCTCAAGAAACATTTTTTAAAATTATTTATTTATTATTATTTTTCTTATTTTCAGGAAAAAACAAATCTTTTGTAACATTATGAATGCCTCTACTGTCATTTATGACATAATGACCCCAAACCTTTGCGCTGTAGTGTATGAGCAGTGTGTCAAGCGTTGGATGAAGCAAAGTGATCCACAGTAGTGCAGTGTGTCAAACAAGCTGCCATTGACCTTGAGGCGGCCTGACTCGGAGCAGTGGGGGGAAAGATAAGATTAGGGAGAGTAATTCCAAAGTTCACACCAGACAAAGTGTGTCTTAGGCTGTAAGTGCAGTAGGTGCCTAATAGGATTTTGTACATAATACTGTACCACCGGCCGCTGAGTATCAGCTTCATTTGATAGCCGTGCTTTAGATTAGCAGTATAATGTGGAAGTAGATGAGTGGAACACAAAGCAACTACCAACAATAACAACAACAAAATGACAAAAATCATGATATATATCTTGATGATACCTCTCTCCCTCTGGAGAGGGCCATGTACCCGTGGTTGGGAATCACTGGCTTAATGATGAGAAATATGGGATACTAAAATATAATTAACTTAAATGTATCTGCTAATTGTTTTGAGGCTGGACAGATGTGCATCCACAGCTGTTCTTGTCATGCGCAGTGCTCAACAAACACCACTTTTCAGAGTGTTTTGACAACAAGAATTTAAAATAGTCTACTATTTCTAAACAACTAGTGGGAAATAATAGTCTTCGGTCAGTCTCTAGTGGTCAGGTGTGCTCTTTACAGCTGACCACTAACAGGACTGAGACACATACATAACATACCAGCAACCAAATGCCAAAATATTATATAATTATTTAATAAATAAGACTTGTATATGATCAGTGAACTTTTAAAAATAATAATAAAAATATAATGTATAAAAATGTAAAATTAAAATTAAATAACATCACTTATATTTTAATGCTTGATAATAGTGTACTTCTCAATATTTTATTTTTAAAGTAACATTGATACATTATTGTGATTTTTTTATTTTAATTATTTATTTTTTATATGAAAAGCACTTGAAACAATTTTAGTCAATAAGGCAGAATAATATAAAATGCAGTGTTACCAATATGATGAATGATTTAATTGAAATATATTGTCAGTTACTAGGAGAGGTTTATTTGTCACTTAATATGTTTATTAGTAGTATTAGTACTTGAAATGTGAAATAATTATTCAGATGCATTGTATTTTTCAGGTTAATAAATAATACCATTTAACACTCCACACAGAAAAAGAAAGAGAGGGGGTCCCATTATAAATGACTTTGAATCTCAGAAACCATATGAGGTTTTCTTCACTTTAGGGCCCCCTCTTGTGGTCATTGTTTGCAAGAACATGGAAAGGAAAATAACCTGTATAGTTTATCATATAGGAAATATTAGACACGTCAAGTCCTTAAAATATGATTACATCTACAGGGTATAAACAAGATGAACACATGAAGGCACGAAGAGCAAGTTTTTCAATTGTTGATCCTGAGAATGAATCAACATGATCTCAAATCCTTATTCACTTTCTGTGGAGACCCATCCGAGTGACAACCCTGTTACGACATACCTCTTCCTGGACAGCCCACCACACTGAGATGGAAATAAACACTTTGCTCATGTTTATTTAAACACTTGGTGGTGTTTGCTAAAGGCAAAATAACGAAAGGAAAAAAAGGCAAATATCCTTTTCCCCCAGTTTTTTTTGTTTCTTTCATTCTCCCTCGCTCCTCCCAGTAGTAATGTGTGCCAGACTCAGAGAGTCTTGGTAAACATCCCATCTAAGCATTCTGGTACCAATAGCCTGTGTCTATTCTTTTCTCTCTCCCTGTGGCTTTTCAGTATGTGGTCCCCATGCTGTTTATTTGATGCTGACTTACTGACTTGTGATGCACTTCAGCAACTGGGATGGTGGACAAAAAGTGCCAAACACCATTTTGGTATACTGTGATTTAGAACACAGGAATAATCATTAAATATTATAATTAACATATTAATATACTATAAATACTGAGTATAATTAATGCATACTACATTAAAAAGTTTAAAATTAATTTTTCAAATATTTGTCACCATTTGCTAACCATGTATCATAATTTTACTGTAGGCTATGTCTCAACTACCATTTAATCAGTTTACAATAAACATATATTCTCACATAGAACACATAATTTATTACATCTTTTATATAAAAGTAAATTATATAAATTATATACATGATTCTTTTTTCATGATAATATAAAAAAAATTAATTATCGAACTTTTTCATGAATTTCTTGGAGGCCAGATGATGTGCTTCTCTTACACCCCTCATGTGTAAGTATCTGCTGTGGATGGCAAAGCCCTCCTGCTTGTTTTTCAACGATTAGCTGTTCATCAGAATTACCAGCTCAAATCCAGCAGTTTCACTTCCCGCATTAAAGGGGATGAATATTGATCTGTTAAAGAGGATTTATTTATTTTCATGCTCTATCCAAAGATCAACTGCTACCAGCTTTCGGGGGATCTGCGCGGCTCTTGCGCGGTAAAGCTACTGCACACATGACTTTGGACTTGACATTTGGGTGCTGGAAGGAAACCAAACAGTAAATTCACTGCAATAATCCCAGATAAATGGACTGATCACTGCAGAAGCTTAGATAGATAAGTGGCCTACACTTAAGTCCAGAGACGATGAGAAAAGACTCGACGCAGAGCGATGGAGAGGAAATTCGTGTGAAGCTGCGCAACGGATGCTCTGCTTTAATCAAATATAACTTCAAATCAGCCAGTGCTTTACTGACACCTGTCCGTTAAGCTGGAACAATACCCCCTGTGACTATTAAGAATTATTTCACAAAGAAATGTGTGATTATATACAGCAGAGATCCGTTATAAGCCTTCATGACAAAACAGACAATTTCCATGCTTTTGAAAACGGATAGTTTTTCTAAATGCATGCTATCTAAGGGACTATCTATCTATCTATCTATCTATCTATCTATCTATCTATCTATCTATCTATCTATCTATCTATCTATCTATCTATCTATCTATCTATCTATCTATCTATCTATCTA
>NW_015505509.1:971737-974257 GCF_001515645.1 Sinocyclocheilus grahami
CCTATCTATCTATCTATCTATCTATCTATCTATCTATCTATCTATCTATCTATCTATCTATCTATCTATCTATCTATCTATCTATCTATCTAGTCAATGTTTTATTTTAAATCCCAAAATATGGAACACTTGCAGCCTTATCATACTTGTTGGTCTTGTCGCAAATTACATTTACGCAATTACGCGGCACTTGCTGCGCCACATGTGTTGTGTTTATTTAATTGATTATGATGTTCTGGAGAGCACTTCTGTCCGATGTTTCCCCAAACACTTAAAGCTGTGAGGTTACGGCGTGTGATCATTTGTCCAGCAGAGGGCACATCGCGCCTTCTGAAGGGCTCTCGCTCAGATATCCTGCGTATTTTCATCTCAGTTTTGAATTAATCAAACAGCAGCCTATTTGACTGTCTGTATAACGAGACAGTACGATACTAAGTGATCACGAACTTCGACAACTGTAATATTATTATGAGTAATCCAGGAGTTAATTTACCGTTATGGATTGAATGATAACATGAGCTTTAAGATTTTAGATTTAAATTTACCATAACCGTATTGGTGTAAATTTGGTATGCATGCAACTTTTGCACTTCTCATGATTTATAAAAACCTTCACAATAATAATAATAATAATAATAATAATAATAGTAATAATAATAATAATAATAATAATAATAAATTGTAACGATGATTATTAATTCTACATATACTTTAGTTGCACCACAATTAGTTACATTATTTAAAAAAAGAAACACAAACATACTCAACATTTAATGTTTGGGCTGAAACAACCATCTGACAATTTCTGATAACATTCAAAACTCCTAAATATTTGGATATTTTTGGTTTTACGAATAAGAAAAAATAATCAATTATTTAACATTTTAAATGTATTGCATATATTTATTCAAATACAATTAGAAAAATCAATTCTTAAACTAAAGTTTTATCATTTGTTATTGTTCACCAGATTGTAAATCATAGTTCTAATTCCAATGAAGCAACAAAAAGGGAGATTTATAGCACTTTTTTTTTTTTTAGATGGTATACTCTTGAAATTTGTGACAAAATATTTAAATTCACATAACCCTTCATTTGATTTCTGGGAATGGATATTTTGAGAACTGAATTATTTTCTTCCTAAAACATCTTAGCTCACTGTCCTACAATAAATCTTAATATTGTGTGGCACTGCATTCTGTCTGAAGGTCAGACATGTGTCAGTGGCTGTTTTAGAGTATAAACTGACCTAGAAAAGACTTTGGCTATTCACTATTTGTGTTTCCCTGTGGAACTGCCAGAGCTACCAATTTGAAAATATTTAAATATATAAATAAATAAAATTAGACAAAAGCCACCAAGTTCGCTTATGGATAACTATAATCACCGCAAATGATAGCAAAACGGCAAATTACATTTTAAGGATCACTTAATAAAAGCATCTAAAGAAGAGTCAAGCCTAATGTTTACACATGGCTATGAGGAAGGTGGTGGTCTTGCAGTCTAGGCAAACAAAAGCCACAAATGAAGCAACATTCCAACTCTCGAAACAATGAACAGCTCAAATCTCACCCACACCCTAAAGCTGGGCTTGCCGAGTGTCTGCGAGTCCATTAGAGGTAATTATGGACAATAAGACAGGTAAGCTGTAGACAATATCAGATTAAGGGGACCTAAAGGGCTCTACTCGAGCTCATTTGCTCCTTTTGCAGACAGTTGACTATATGTTCATTAAACCTTCTGATCATTTCAGTCTGAATCAGTTTTTCCCTTCGTGGATTTTTTTTTTATTGTGTAAATTTATTTTTTTATTGTGTAATCACAATTGATTTATTGTGAAATCCACTGATCCACGTCAGTGAGTGAGATCCCCGTGCATATTAACGACCACAGCTCCTGTATTTTGCAGACCCACATACTATGTGCCAGGGATTCACCAAAACAACTAAAGCGTGTGCTTCTGAATCCTTTGGCAGGCAGGCACTTAAAAGAAGGAAGTCATATTTTTCACTAAAAGCCAAGCAGAACGCCAGCTTGCCACACCACATGTTAGGTGAAATAAATGACCCCTCAGACTACGTGAAACCACTCACTCATGACTGACATTTGCCCCTGGCCAATACTGGCTGCAGAAATAGAGCTATAGAGTATTTGAGTGTGACAGTGGAACAGAGCAATTCACAGGTATATGAGATAGAGGACGTTATAATGCGGCTTAAACTGACCTAGACTAATCCGCTCCAATCCACCGCAATATGTATGGCTCAGTTTCCTTTGCTCGCACCATTCATTTGATTTCAGAGCGAGCAGCAAGGGAGACATATTACAGTGAAATTGGTTTGACATGACACAGAATGTTAAAATGGTTTTGAAATATTTGGTATTTGAAATATCAGGAAGACTTAGAAGAGTATGAAAAATAATAAAATAAAAATATTATATGTGTGTGTGTATATATATATATATATATATATATATATATATATGTGTGTGTGTGTGTGTGTGTGTGTGTGTGTGTGT